>NC_079197.1:58670608-58971507 GCF_029499605.1 Hyla sarda | reverse complement strand
TACTTTTTGATATGCATAATATACAAATTTTATTAAAACTACCACTTAATATAAAAAAATTTAATTGTACTAGTAAATCAAGATCCAATGCGTTGTCGGGATAATTCCCCTTCCTCAGGAATATAACATTATCCATCATCTTAAACCTTCTTGTATAACTCCCTTTCACCCGGAAGTGACCTCCCAAGGTAAGAGCTCTCAATTGTTATTATACACTACAGATACCTGCCAATTATACTCTCTCTATCCAGACAAAATCAAGGATGCTCAATAACGTCATTAAAACCATTCGGAACCAATGTGTTTAACTTAAAAATATAAAAACTTTCTCTTCTACATAGGTTAATAAACCTGCGTAAACTTTTCTCTACTTGTTCCACTGGAATCACGCGGAGCAACTCTGGATCCGCATCGTGGTACATAGCAATTTGCTGCAAAACATTAAATTAGATTAAATCTCATTTAGATTGTGCAAGTGACTATGTAGTTTATGAGTTGAAATGTCCGTGCAGGACCCAGTATGTGGGCCGCACTTCACAGATGCTCAGAAAACGCATAAACTCACACAGGTTTAATATTAAACATAAATATTTGAAACCTAGTGTTTTGCGGCACTTTGCTATGTACCAGCAGGCATCCCGTGCCAACGCCTGGGGGGTCCTCCGGTGGGGTCTCCGTGGACCCGTAAAATAAGGAGGATCTGGGCTGTCCATGACAGACCTGATTCCCCTGAAGGGATTAGAGTGAGGTGGCAGGAATGCCACCCCTCCTATCCCTGCTATTAGTCGGTCAAAAGTGAACGACCATTAGCAGAGCGGGGGGGGGGTTAAAGTTCAGTTCCCTCGCTCTGCCCACCCATGGTAGTCCGGGCAGAGCGGGGGAACTGTCCTGCAAGCGGCGGAGGTCCCTTACTATCAGTGGCGGGAGGTCCCTGGTGCGGCGGCGATGAGGTGCGGCTCCCTGGTGCGGTGATGTTGCCTAGCAACATCTGGAGAGCCACAGTTTGGAGACCACTATACAGTGGTCTCTAAACTGTAGCCTTCCAGATGTTGCAAGACTACAACTCCCAGCATGTCCAGACAGCCTTTTGCTGTTTGGGCATGTTTGGATTTGTAGTTGTGCAAGATTTAGAGCCTGGGTTCTCAACCCGTGGTGCGCGTACCCCAAGGGGTACGCCACGGGTTGAGCGGGGGTACGCGAAAGCGCTGTCAATTACCGGCCATGCATTTGCCAGTATTTGACAGCTACTGTGAGTGAGCTGCCTGGTTGCCGGGGAGACATGTGACCTCCCCTTACGTTGCGCGGAGTTGCCGCACAACGCAGGAGGACGTCATACGTCAGTGCGGTCCCGCCGAACGGGTCGCACTGAATCAAGCGGCAGCGAACAGGGTCCCACCGGAGGCCAGGTAAAAAAGAAAGTTCACAACTGTGTGGGCCAGAGGGGGGAAGTGTATTGGACGGGGGGGGGGAGTGTATTGGACGGGGGGGAGGAAAGTGTATTGGACGGGGGGGGGGGTATTGGACGAGGTGGGGGGAAGTGTATTGGACGGAGCACAAGGCATTAAGATGGAGGGGGAGAGGGATAATGGGGGTGGGGGGAAGTAATAGAGCACAAGGCATTACATTTTAATGCCTTGTGCTTTATTTCTCCCTCATCCCCCCTCTGCCATTATCCCTCTCCCCCCTCCATCTTAATGCCTGGTGCTTTATCCCTCTCCCCCTCCATCTTAATGCCTTGTGCTTTATTACTCCCCATCCCCCTCCGCCATTATCCCTCTCCCCTTCCATCTTAATCCCCTTGCGCCATTCCCCCTTCCTATGATCCCCTTTTGCCATATCGGGTAATAATGGCACAAGGGGATTAAGATGGAGGGGGGAAAATGGCAAAAGGGGATCAGAGGGAGGGGGGGGGGAATAATGACACAAGGGGAATAAGATGGAGGGAGGGATAATCAACCCCCCCCCCCCCCCCCCCGCCCCTCCATATTAATCCCCTTGTACCATTATTATCCGATATGGCAAAAGGGGATCAGAGGAAGAGGTAATAATGGCGCAAGGGGATAAAGATGGAGGAGGAATAATAACACAAGGGGATAAAGATGGAGGAGGAATAATAACACAAGTGGATTAATATGGAGGGGGGAGGGTTGATTACCCCCCCCCCCCTCCATCTTTATCCCCTTGTGTTATTATTCCCTCCTCCATCTTTATCCCCTTGTACTATTATTCCTCCTCCATCTTTATCCCCCTGTACTATTATTCCTCCTCCATCTTTATCCCCTTGTGTTATTATTCCCCCTCCATCTTTATCCCCCTGTACTATTATTCCTCCTCCATCTTTATCCCCTTGTGTTATTATTCCCCCTCCATCTTTATCCCCCTGTACTATTATTCCTCCTCCATCTTTATCCCCCTGTACTATTATTCCTCCTCCATCTTTATCCCCTTGTGTTATTATTCCCCCTCCTCCATCTTTATCCCCTTGTACTATTATTCCTCCTCCATCTTTATCCCCTTGTACTATTATTCCTCCTCCATCTTTATCCCCTTGTGTTATTATTCCTCCTCCTCCATCTTTATCCCCTTGTGTTATTATTCCCCCTCCATCTTTATCCCCTTGTACTATTATTCCTCCTCCATCTTTATCCCCTTGTGTTATTATTCCTCCTCCATCTTTATCCCCTTGTTATTATTCCTCCTCCATCTTTATCCCCTTGTGTTATTATTCCTCCTCCATCTTTATCCCCTTGTGTTATTATTCCCCTTCCATCTTTATCCCCTTGTGTTATTATTCCTCCTCCTCCATCTTTATCCCCTTGTGTTATTATTCCTCCTCCTCCATCTTTATCCCCTTGTGTTATTATTCCTCCTCCATCTTTATCCCCTTGTGTTATTATTCCTCCTCCATCTTTATCCCCTTGTACTATTATTCCTCCTCCATCGTTATCCCCTTGTACTATTATTCCTCCTCCATCTTTATCCCTTTGTGTTATTATTCCTCCTCCATCTTTATCCTCTTGTCCCATTATTCCCCCCTCCATCTGATCCCCTTTTGCCATATTGGATGATAATGGCACAAGGGGATTAAGATGGAGGGGGGAATAATAGCACAAGGGGATTAAGATGGAGGAGGAATAATGGCACAGGGGGATAAAGATGGAGGAGGAATAATGACACAAGGGGATAAAGATGGAGGAGGAATAATGACACAAGGGGATAAAGATGGAGGAGGAATAATAACACAAGGGGATTAATATGGAGGGGGAAGGGTTGATTATCCCCCCCCCCCTCCATCTCTATCCCCTTGTGTTATTTTTCCCTCCTCCATCTTTATCCCCTTGTGTTATTATTCCTCTTCCATCTTTATCCCCCTTGTGTTATTATTCCCCCTCCATCTTATCCCCCTGTTATTATTCCTCCTACTCCATCTTTATCCCCTTGTCCCATTATTCCCCCCTCCATCTTTATCCCCTTGTCCCATTATTCCCCCCTCCATCTGATCCTATTCATATTGGATGATAATGGCACAAGGGGATAAAGATGGAGGAGGGAATAATAACACAGGGGCCTAAAGATGGAGGGGGGAATAATAGCACAAGGGGATAAAGATGGAGGAGGAATAATGACACAATGGGATAAAGATGGAGGAGGGAATAATAACACAAGGGGATCGAGATGGAGGAGGAGGAATAATAACACAGGGGGATAAAGATGGAGGGGGGATAATAACACAAGGGGATAAAGATGGAGGAGGAATAATAACACAAGGGGATAAAGATGGAGGAGGAATAATAACACAAAGGGATAAAGATGGAGGAGGAATAATAACACAAGGGGATAAAGATTGAGGGGGGATGCATTAGTATAATGGTAAGAACACCCCTTTTGTCCGTGGGTACCCCTCGCGCGCAAGTTCCGTGCGAGGGGGTACCCGTGGACATACTTTCAGCCTTTGGGGGTCGCCAAAAAGGTTGAGAACCACTGATTTAGAGGGTACAGTTTGAAGATCACTGTGCAGTGGTCTCTAAACTGTGGCCCTTTTTAGATCTTTCAAAACTACAACTCCCAGCATGCACGAACAGCAAACTGCTTTCTCGGCATGCTGGGAGTTGTAGTTGTGTGCCTTCAGCTGTTGCATAACTACAACTCCTTCGGCGATCAGTACATGCTGGGAATTGTAGTTTTGCAACAGCTGGAGGCACACTTGTTGGAAAATACGGAGTTGGTAATAACCAAACTCAAGGTTTTACAACCAGTGTGCCTCCAGTTGTTGCAAAAGTACAACTCCCAGCATGCACGGCATATACACACCCTTATGCTACCCCCCTCCCCCCAATAAAAATGAAAAACTTCTTGTACGGCAGTGTTTCCAAAACGGACCCTCCAGCTGTTACAAAGCCACTGACTGTCCAGGCATGCTGGGAGATTAGCAACAGCTGGAGGAACCCCTTTCGGAATCACTGGCGTAGAATATTTTTGGTAAAGGAGGCAATTGTAAGGCCCTATTGACACGGCAGAATTTCCGCTCAATCGCCCCAATACCGCCTTAGAGGATTTTGTGCTGCAGAATTTCCGCTTGGATCCTGCACAAATTCACAAGTGTGGACTCCCAGAGAAGTGTATTAAGCTTTCATTTGAGGTGGAATTCCTCAAGCAGAATTCCGCATTAGGAAATTCTGCCGTGTGAATAGGGCCTAACACTTGCATCCAGGTCTGCCCCTATGCAAATCCCAAATTTAGGCCCCAAATGCGCATGGTGCTCTCTCACTTCGGAGCCCTGTCGTATTTCAAGGAAACAGTTTAGAGCCACGTATGGGGTATTTCCGTACTGGGGAGCAATTGTGTTTCATATTTTGGGGGTCTTTCTCCTTTTACCCCATATGAAAAGGAAAAGTTGGGTTCTACACCAGCCTGTTAGTGTAATTTTTTTTTTTTTTTTTTTTTTTACACTAACAGGCTGGTGTTGCCCCATACTTTTTCATTTTCACAAGAGGTAAAAGGAAAAAAAAAAAGACCCCCAAAATTTGTAACACAAATTCATCCAAATACGGAAATACCCCATATGTGGACTTAAAATGCTCTGCGGACGCACAACATGGCTCAGGAGTGAGAGCGCACTATGTACATTTGAGGCCTAAATTGGTGATTTGCACAGGGGTGGCTGATTTTACAGCGGTTCTGACATAAACGCAAAAAAAAAAAATACCCACATGTGAATTTTGGAAACTACACCCCGCACGGAACGTAACAAGGGGGGGGTATAGTGAGCCTTAACATCTCATAGGTGTTTGACAAGTTTTCATTAAATTTTGCCCTAATTTTTTTTCATTTTCACAAGGGAAAATTAGTAAAAGCCCCTTTAAAATTTAGTAAGAACATACCCCACATGTGGATGTAAAGTGCTCCGCGGGGGAGTAATAAAGGGTACAGTGAGCATTTATGCCCCACAGGTGTCTGACAGATTTTTGGAACAGTGGTCCGTGAAAATGAAAAATGTAACTTGTTCCAAATATCTGTTAAATGCCAGTGGGGTGTAAATGCTCACTGTACCCCTTAGATTCCATGAGAGGTGTAGTTTTCAAAATGGTCTTCAATTCTGGACAAATTTTCTCTCCAGAAGCCCAATGGCGATCCTTCTCTTCGGAGCATTGTAGTTCACCTGCAGAGCACTTTACATCCACATATGGAGTATTTCCATAATCAGAAGAAATGGGGTTACAAATTTTGGGCGTAATTTTCTCCTATTACCCCTTGTAAAAATGTAAAGTTTGGAGGGAAAACCAGCATTTTTGTGAAAAAAATGTAAATTTCATTTACACATCCGACTTTAACAAAAAGTTGTCAAACACCTGTCGGGTGTTAAAGGGGTACTCCGTTGAAAACCTTTTTTCTTTTAAATCAACTGGTGGCAGAAAGTTACTTCTATTAAAAAAATCTTAATCCTTCCTGTACTTATTAGCTGCTGAATACAGAGGAATTTATTTTCTTTTTGGAATGCTCTCTGATGACATCACGAACACAGTTCTCTCTGTTGACGTTATTATAATAATAATAATAATAACAACGCTTTATTTATTGTTGTCCTTAGTGGGATTTGAACCCAAGTCCCCAGCACTGCAAGGCAGCAGTGCTAACCACTGAGCCACCATGCTGCCCTTAGCATACATCTGCTATGCATGGTTGCTAAAATGGACAGAGATGTCAGCAGAGAGCACTGTGTTCGAGATGTCATCAGTGTTCCAAAAGGAAAGGAATTTCCTCTGTAGCATTCAGCAGCTAATAAGTACTGGAAGAATTAAGATTTTTTAATCGAAGTAATTTGCAAATATGTTTAACTTTCTGCCACCAGTTGATTTAAAAGAAAAAAGGTTTTCATCGGAGTACCCCTTTATGGCTCACTTTACCCCTTGTCATGTTCCTTGAGGTGTGTAGTTTCCAAAATAGTATGCCATGCACATCCACATATGAGGCATTTCCTTACTCAAGAGAAATTGGGTTACAAATTTTGAATGCTTTGAGGGGTGCTTTGATTAATCGTTGCAGCCCTACTGATATATTTTTGGACTTTTTTTGGGGTATTTTTTTTACATTTACATCGTTCATCATATGGGATCATTAACCAAATAGTTTAATAGATCGAACATTTTTACGCGTCGATACCAAGTATGTTGATTTTATTTTTTATGTGTATGTGTGTTTTTTAGTTATGGGAAAAGAGGGGAATTTTATTTTTTATTGGGGAGGGGCTTTTTTTACTTTTTATGAAACTTTATTTTTTTATATTTTTTTGCCTTTTTTCTTTTACACTTTCATAGTCCCCCACAGGGGAATATTTATTGCAATAATTAGATTTCAGATACTGCTATGATTCGTGTTATCAGGATCTACTTCTCTGGTCTGCTCGACGGCAGATCAGAGAGAGAGACCCCATGATGGCAGCAGGAGGCAGGTAAGCAGACCTCCGGCCGCTATCTTAGCTGATCCTATCCCCCACGGCTGTGCCGCGGGCGATCAGATCAGCCACCGGAACTGCCATATTGCTGCAGATGCCCTGATCAGTATTGATCACGACATCTATGGGGTTAATGGCGGACATCAGCGATATTACCAGCGGGTCCCTGGCTTCTGATAGCAGCCGGACCCGTGATCTATGATGTGAGCGCAGCTCCTGCACTCTCTTCATAGCCTTGGCGCACTAAATGGTGCACTAAATGCCCGACGCTCAGGGCGTTCCTGTACAGATGAATAAAATGGCAATACTGCACAGATCAGAGTAAGTGAGCAATGTTTTGAATGATGTTCACTTGCACTATATTGGGTTTAGTGCAGGTGAATATGCTGTCAGTTTTGCGTTAAAGATCTCCAACAGTGCACTATGCGCTGTGCACCATAGTGTCCTGGGGATGGTCATAATATGATAATCGGGGCTTTATTTGGCTTGTATCTTCAAGAATACAAAAAGCTTGATCTACAAGTATATAAATTGCATGCAGCTATTTGAAATATGATAAAATGCCCTGTCAGTACTTTTGCAGTTCCTGTAGAGCTTAATTAATTTGGTCTATCAGTTTTGAACATCTTTATAACAATAAGAATGAAAGATTGGCCAACTATATTAGAACAAACTAGGTCCCACTAAGTGGTTGGCAGGGATTTCAAGAACAGTTGCCATATACAGTATGTACAACCTCCCCTGCATTGCTGGGTTCCCACTTTGGGGGTATCCAGATATGGCTGCTACTAATGGTTAGTGATGAGCGGCAGGGTCCATATTCGAATCTACGATATTTTGCGAATATATATGTTAGCAAAATTTGCATATTCGCTATGGTCGCTCTTTTTTTTTTCTCCTTGCGAAAATTCACATGAAAGTTGCATAGTGCGCATGCATTATATCTTTCACCTAAAAGATGGGAGGGATCCGTATCCTCTCACTGGAAGTGCCGATATGTGTGAATATTTGCATATTCATGAATATTTGCAAACATTTGCATATTCGCAAAAACAAAAAAAATCTTCATTACGAATATTCTAAATATTTGTGAAATCGCGAAATGCAGAAATTCTGCAGTAAATGCAGATATTTGCAGTCATCAGAACCTGATTGTTTCTGAGAGACTAGATGAAGGACCAGAGGCTTTAACCCCTTCAGGACCAAGCCCATTTTGGCCTTAAGGACCGGAGCGTTTTTTGCACATCTGACCACTGTCACTTTCAACATTAATAACTCTGGGATGCTTTTAGTTATCATTCTGATTCCAAGATTGTTTTTTCGTGACATATTCTACTTTAACAAAGTGGTAAATTTTTGTGGTAGCTTGCATCCTTTCTTGGTGAAAAATCCGTAAATTTGATGAAAAATTAGAAAATTTTGCATTTTTCTAACTTTGAAGCTTTCTGCTTGTAAGGAAAATGGATATTACGAATAAAAAAAATTTTGGTTCACATATACAATATGTCTACTTTATGTTTGCATCATAAAATTGACCAGTTTTTACTTTTGGAAGACACCAGAGGGCTTCAAAGTTCAGCAGCAATTTTCCAATTTTTAAAAAAAATTTCAAACTCGATATTTTTCAGGGACCAGTTCAGGTTTGAAGTGGATTTGAAGGGTCTTCATATTAGAAATACCCCATAAATGACCCCATTATAAAAACTACACCCCCAAAGTATTCAAAATGACATTCAGTCAACGTTTTAACCCTTTAGGTGTTTCACAGGAATAGCCGCAAAGTGAAGGAGAAAATTCAAAATCTTCTTTTTTTACACACATGTTCTTGTAGACCCAATTTTTGAATTTTTACAAGGGGTAAAAGGAGAAAATTTTTTCTTGTGTTTGTAGCCCAATTTCTCTCGAGTAAGCACATACCTCATATGTCTATGTAAAGTGTTCTGCGGGCGCAGTAGAGGGCTCAGAAGCGAAGGAGCGACAAGGGGATTTTGGAGAGTACGTTTTTATGAAATGGTTTTTGGGGGGCATGTTGCATTTAGGAAGCCCCTATGGTGCCAGAACAGCAAAAAAAAAACACATGCCATACCATTTTGGAAACTAGACCCCTCGGGGAATGTAACATGGGATAAAGTGAGCCTTAATACCCCACAGGTGTTTCACGACTTTTGCAAATGTAAAAAAAAAAAAAAAATTTTTTTTACCTAAAATGCTTGTTTTCCCAAAAATTTTACATTTTTAAAAAGGGTGATAGCAGAAAATACCCCTAAAAATTTGAAGCCCAATTTCTCCCGATTCAGAAAACATGCCATATGGGGGTGAAAAGTGCTCTGCTGGCGCACTACAGGTCTCAGAAGAGGAGTCATTTTGCTCTGGGGGCATGCCGCATTTAGGAAGCCCCTATGGTGCCAGGACAGCAAAAAAAAAAAACACATGGCATACCATTTTGGAAACTAGACCCCTCGGGGAACATAAAAAGGGGTTAAGTGAACTTTTACACCCCACAGGTGTTTCACAACTTTTGCATATGTAAAAAAAAAAATTTTTTTTTTACCTAAAATGCTTGTTTTCCCAAAAATTTTACATTTTTAAAAATGGTAAAAGCAGAAAATACCCCCCAAAATTTGTAACACAATTTCTCCCGAGTACAGCAATACCCCATATGTGACCCTAAACTGTTGCCTTGAAATACAACAGGGCTCCAAAGTGAGAGCTCCATTCACATTTGAGGCCTAAATTAGGGACTTGCATAGGGGTGGACATAGGGGAATTCTTCGCCAGTGATTCCCAAACAGGGTGCCTCCAGCTGTTGCAAAACTCCCAGCATGCCTGGACAGTCAACGGCTGTCCGACAATACTGGGAGTTGTGGTTTTGCAACAGCTGGAGGCTCCGTTTTGGAAAGAGTGGCTTACCAGACGCTTTCATTTTTATTGGGGAGGGGGGCTGTGTAGGGGTATGTGTATATGTAGTGTTTTTTACTTTTTATTTTATTTTGTGGTAGTGTTTTTAGGGTACAGTCACACGGGCGGGGGTTCACAGTTTCTCGCTGGCAGTTTGAGCTGCGGCAGAAAATTTGCCGCAGCTCAAACTTGCAGCCAGATACTTGCTGTAAACCTCCGCCCATGTGAGTGTACCCTGTACATTCACATTGAGGGGGGGGGGAACATCCAGCTTTTGCAAAACTACAACTCCCAGCATGCGCTGACCGACTGTACATGCTGAAAGTTTTAGTTTTGCAACAGCTGTCGGCACACTGGTTATGTATCACTGAGTTTGTGACCTAACTCAGTGTTTCACAACCAGTGTGCCTCCAGCTGTTGCAAAACTACAACTCCCAGCATGTACGGTGCATGGTGTACATTGACTGCTGAGAGTTGGAGTTTGCAACAGCTGGAAGCACACCGGTCGTGAAACACTGAGTTAGGTAAAAAAAAAAAAAACTCAGTGTTTCACAACCAGTGTGCCTTCAGCTGTTGCAAAACTACAACTCTCAGCAGTCACCGACAGCCAACGGGCATGCTGGGAGTTGTAGTTATGCAACCAGCAGATGCACCACTACAACTCCCAGCATGCACTTTAGCTGTTTGTGCAAGCTGGGAGTTGTAGTTATACAACAGCTGAAGGTACACTTTTCCATAGAAAAAATGTGCCTCCAGCTGTTGCAAAACCATAAGTCCCAGCATGCCCATAAGGGAATGCTGGGAGTGTGGTGGTCTGCCTCCTGCTGTTGCATAACTACAGCTCCCAGCATGCCCTTTTTGCATGCTGGGAGCTGTTGCTAAGCAACAGCAGGAGGCTGTCACTCACCTCCTGCTGCTGCCGGCACACAGGCCAGTCCCGCCGCCGCTGCTCCTGGGGCCCCGATCCCAACATTGACGCCGGGGATCGGGTGCACGTCCCACACCCGCTCACGTCCTCCGGAAGAGGGGCGGAGTGGGTTGCGGGAGTGACACCCGCAGCAGGCGCCCTGATTGGTCGGCCGGTAATCCGGCTGACGAATCAGGGCTATCGTGAGGTGGCACCAGTGCCACCTCACCCCTGCAGGCTATGGCTATCAGCCAGTAATTCTGGGTCACCGGGTCACTGGAGACCCGATTGACCCGGAATCGCCGCAGATCGCTGGACTGAATTGTCCAGCGATCTGCGGCCATCGCCGACATGGGGGGGCATAATGACCCCCCTGGGCGATATGCCGGGATGCCTGCTGAACGATTTCAGCAGGCATCCGGCTCCGGTCCCCAACTGGCTAGCGGTGGGGACCGGAATTCCCACGGGCGTATGGATACGCCCTCAGTCCTTAAGGACTCGGAATGCAGGGCGTATCCATATGCCCTATGTCCTGAAGAGGTTAAAGGGGTATTCCAGGAATTTTTTTATATTTGACTACAGGGCTGTAAAGTTAGTGTAGTTCATAATATAGTGTCTTTACCTTTTTGTGTGACGGTTATCTCAAAATTCTTCTGTGATTTTTCACCCCTCTATTTATTTTTAACAGCATACAAAATGACTGTCTCAGATTTTTCCCAGCTTGCAATGCTCACTAGTCAGCTGATGACAGGGAGCCTGTCTGCTTCATTTGGGTGGAGCGATCACTTGGTGGGAGAGAGATCAATCTGCAACTAATGCAACAGCTGGAGGCACCCTAATTGAAAACCACAAGTCTGCAGCCTATTTATGTTTCAATGGGGGGGGGGGTGGCTGATGTGTGGGCGGGAGGAAAATAGAATTTTGGGATTTGAAGTTAAAAAAAAAAAAAAAAAAAAAAGTCAAAAGGGAAATAACAGTTGACAAACAGCTAGCCACAATATTATGGTAATCTCACAATATAGCAATTTATTCCCAAGAAAAGCGCAGATCCTTCCTAAGCATGTCCATTACTGCCTGCCAGGTACATACTAAAATCATCTTATGGTGGATAACCCCTTTAAGTTACAGCCAAAAGTACGTTGGCAAGCACAGTAATTTTTCTAGTGGAGAGAAATTGTATTTCTGCTTTCTAAAGCACATGTGATTGTTTGTATTATTTAGATTCTCTTGCTTTTCAGGTCAAGTGTAGTGATGTTGTGCAGTCTTTTATAGCCCGGATCCAAGAAGTGAATCCCATAATTAATGCTTTAGTATATGATCGCTTTGATGAAGCCTTACATGAAGCCAAGGCAGTTGATGACTTGGTGTCTTCTGGAACACAGGATGAGGCAACCCTTAAAGAAAATTACCCTCTTCTGGGTGTCCCATTAACTGTTAAAGAAGCATTTGCTCTGCAAGGTAAAACTACTTTTTGTCTGTGATGATCAATCTGTTTCCAGCTATTTTTTGTATTTGTTTTAAAATATTTGGTGCATACTGTTTCTAGGCATGCCACAGAGCTCTGGACTTATATCACGACGTTCAATACACTCGGAACATGATGCCGTTGTAGTCTCAAGGTTGAAGAGAGCTGGAGCAATACCTCTTGGTGTTACAAACTGCAGTGAATTGTGCATGTGGTATGAGTCTAGTAATAATGTATATGGCCGGTCAAGGAACCCATATAATTCCCAGCACATCGTAGGGGGTAGTTCTGGTAAGTTAAAAATGTGGATTTATGATCACAAATGTAATGTTAACCAGTTAAAAAAAAAATACATGGCTGGGGACAACCCAGATAATACAAAGTTTTAAAGGCAATCTGGCAGCACTCTGTACATACTTAAATATCACAACATGTTAAAAGAAGTGAAACCAGGCAGAAACAAAGTCTACACTTTCCAAGGTATCTGTACATACTTGTATTCTCAATAAAATACTATGGGTCCCTTTTTTCTTAGAACTCTGCATTGTGCTATTTCTCTGTTATTCCATCTCAAAATGTATGCATACATTTACAAGTGGGCATTGTATATTGTATATCCCATATACATTTTATATCCCATATATTTAGATCAGTGCGGTTATCCGGGTCCCGCAGCTCTGGGGGCATTTTATTCCCCTAATCCAGGGTAAGTGCCAGTGTCTACTCTCCATAACCCCATTATTTTAGAGGAGGGTGAAAGAGGTAGTCATTGTATAGGTCTATTGCCCAAAAAGCAATTACAATAATAGAAAAACATGGATATTTTACTGTAAGTGCACTCAGTAAAAAACAAAAGTTTTTCTTTTAAATTTCCCCAACAAATAATACTTTTTGTGGTTTCGCTGGACATTTTATAGTAAAATAAAAGGTGTCTTTGCAAAGTACGATTGGCCGTGCAAAAATAAGCCATTATTTAGCTCTGTGGATGGAAAAATAAAAGTTATCGCTTTTTAAAATGCAAGGAGGAAAAACAAAAAAGCAAAAAAGGAAATTGGAAAAATGTGGGGAAAAATCATCCTGTGGACTGTGGACCTTTTTTTTTTTTTTTAGTAAATACAATGCATTTGGAACATTTTCATACCGTTTAACTTTTTGAATTGTTTGTGGCCTTGTAGTTTAAAAATAAATAAATTAAAAATCAGTCCCGTCCCCCCCCTCCCTCCCACTGTTCTGAATAGAGATGAGCAAATTTACAGTGATTTGATTTGTCACAAACTTCTTGGCTCGGCGGTTGCTGACTTTAGCCTGCATAAATTAGTTAAAGGGGTATTCCAGGCAAAACCTGTTTTTTTATATATATCAACTGGCTCCGGAAAGTTAAACAGATTTGTAAATTACTTCTATTAAAAAATCTTAATCCTTCCAATAGTTATTAGCTTCTGAAATTTTCTGTCTAACTGCTCAATGATGATGTCACGTCCCGGGAGCTGTGCATGATGGGAGAATATCCCTTGCATTATGGGAAAATATCCCCATAGGAGCTGGACAGCTCCCGGGACGTGAGTCATCATAAAGCAGTTAGACAGAAAACAGCAAATCAACTTCAGAAGCTAATAACTATTGGAAGGATTAAGATTTTTAATAGAAGTAATTTACAAATCTGTTTAACTTTCCGTAGCCAGTTGATATATAAAAAAAAGTTTTTGCCTGGAATACCCCTTTAAGCTTTCAGGTGCTTCGGTGGGCTGGAAAAAGTGGATACAGTCCTGGGAGAGTCTCATACCCCATAATGACAAAATGAAAACAGATTTTTAGAAATCGTTGCTAATTTATTGAAAAAGAAAAACTAAAATAATGCATTAACAAAACATTAACTGACAGTCATGATCTATAATATAAGGCCTGAGGTATAGGTGAACGCTGGCTAGCCCGGTCTAGAGAATTGCATTTTTTGGTCAGAGAGCCATCTTCTTTTTGTTTGTAAAATATTGCATTGATATAATTATTCAGACCTTTTACTTAATATTTAGTTGAAAAACCTTTAGCAGTGATTACAGCTTACAGTCTACTTGGGCATGATCCCTTAGGCTGGTTTCACACTGCGTAATTTCCATCCAGAGAGTCAGAGTGCGGGCAGCGCCAACTGAATCAGTTCATGCTAGGACCGTGCAGACATTGTTGTCCCAATAGACAGCAATGTCTACCAGAACATTGAACAAGATTTACAGGGGGGTACAAAATATTTAAAACTGCATTAGAATAGCCTTTACTTGGAGCTATAAAAAGCATACAACAACCCCACTACAATAAGTGATGTGAACAACAATATAAAACATTTTCAACCAGTGAGTCATGCAATCCCACCTTGGCCTAAGATGCCAGTCAGACACAAAAATTGGACCAAACAATTGATCTCTGTAACCACCTGGGGACAAACAAGGTATCGGAAATCAGGGGAACAATGGTCTAAGGGCAGGAAGATCGTTTATCAACAAACGGGTATATTACCCTTGTAAACCCCTAGTGAAACTACAACTACTCCCTCAGGGACCAGGGACTCCCCCCGTGATTCTTGTCATTCTTGAGTGGTGGTACTAGCCACTACTTTTTCCTGTGAACTATAGAGCACTGATGGAGTTCAATGTTCTGGGGGAATTTTCCGCGTGGATTTTGTTGGCGGAAAGTCCACCTTGAAAAAATCTCTGCAAGGGGCACTGTACAGCGGAATCACATTGTCAGCAATGGGACTCTGCTGCACCAAAATTTCTAAACGGAAATCCGCTTGGAAATTCCGTAATGTGAACCCTGCCTTTTAAGATTTGCACACCTGGATTTGAGGAATTTCTCCCATCCTTCTCCTGTCAGGATGAATGGGGACATTCGGGGACAGCTATTTTCAGGTCAGTCCAAAGATGTTTGGGTTCAAATCAGGGCTCTGGCTGGGTTACTCAATGACCTTCACAGAGTTGTCCTTTAAAGCACTCCTTGGTTTTGTGGTTAGTGTCCTTGTTTTGTTACAAGTTAAACCTAGGCCTAGTCTAAGGTCCAGAGCTCTTTGGAACAAGATTTCATTATAAATATCTCTGTTCTTTGCTTCCTTCAGCCTTTCCTCACCCCTGACCAGCCTTCCTGCCCCAGCAGCTGAAAAATAAATTAATATGAAGCAACAGTGCTGTATGAAACTTTAATAAGTACAATGTTCCTCAGAGGAGTTTCTATAATCTGAGGGTAAATAATTGCTTAATTTTATCTCAAGAATGAAAAAACTGTGTGTTACTTTATGTATTCCAGGATTTGTTTAAATTATTTTTTTCTGACTAAACTGCAAAGTTATTGTAGTTCATAATATAGTGTCTGTACCTGTGTATGATGGTGGTCTCGCAATTCTTGTGATTAACATACAAAACTACTCATGTCTCGGGATTTCCCAGGTTGCAGTGCGTCGAGACCTGACCTCACTAGTCAGTTGTGCACAGGCAGCCTGTCTGCTTCAATGGGTGGGAGACCGCTGGGTGGGAGAGATTTTTGCAACAGCTGTAGGCACCCTGATTAGAAAACCCTTGGTCTTTTGAATGGATGCAGCTCATTTGTGCTGCAATGGGTTGGGTGGCTGATGTATAGGAGGAAGGAATGTAACTTACAAGCATGGAACTATGCGATGTGTAATTTAAGAGACCAAACTGCAACAGGAAATACCCAGTCAACAAAAGGATAGCCTGGCAGGTATGTACTAAAATCATCTTTCAAGTTCATTCATGGAGGGTGATAGTCTGCAGGAATAAGCTATATCCTGTGCAACAATCTTAGTATGGAGAGTCCATTCCTGCTGTGCCCGCTTATTGTTCTGGATAGATACCTTCCAAGTGTATTTTTTACAAGTTACAGGTAGGGTAATGGATGGTTAAGACTTCTGAGACTACGAAGAAATTGTACTGAAATAGGGGACTTTGAGGAAGAATCTAAACAACTCAAAATAACATTTTTAAATAAGGGCTGTGACAAAAGAACGTTGGAATCAGTATACGGGGAAATAATTTTCAGTATACGGGATAACCGTTTTGACAAAAAAAAAAAAAAGGATGAAGAAAAAGAAGGAATTGAGACCACTGCTGTACGCTGTATCCATATGCCCGGGCTGCAAAAGATAAACAAAATAAACTTTAACTTACCTACGTCGGCCTGTTCCTGGGGATGGGAACGTGGGACAGCCGTCAGCCTATCGCCGGCCGCAGCGATGTTCCGCCACGGCCAGTGATAGGCTGAGCCCACTGTCATGTAAGAAGCCGGCCAGAGCTCCTTACATGACAGTGCACTCAACCTATCACTGGCCGGGGCAGAACATCGCTGGGATACAGCGTACAGCAGTGGTCTCCAACTGGCGGACCTCCAGCTGTTGCAAAACTACAACTCCGGGCATGCTGGGAGTTGTAGTTTTGCAACAGCTGGAGGTCCGCAGGTTGGAGACCACTGGCGTACAGTATAGAGCTCCAGCGCCGGCGGCCCCACACAAAGAGGAGGAGGGCAGTGCTTGCGGGTGACTGTGTGAGTAGTACCCCGCTGGGCTGATAATTAATTGGGGGGGGAGCAGAACATCGCTGGCGGGCAACATGATTTGGGGGGGGGGAGCAGAACAGCGCTGGCGGGTCACATGATTTGGGGGGTGGGGTTGAATGAAATACCGTTATATACCGCGGAACCGCCATAAGTTACAGAAATACCGTGATACCTATATTTGGTCATACCACCCAGCTCTAGGGTATTCCAGGAATTTTTTTTTTATTTGACTATGCTACAGGGGCTGTAAAGTTAGTGTAGTTCATAATATAATGTCTAAACCTGTGTGTTACGGTTTTCTTACAATTCTTGTGTGATTTTCACCCCAATATAATATTTTTTAACAGCATACAAAATGACTGTTGTCTCAGATTTTTCCCAGGTTGCAATGTGGCCAAGACCTGGCTCACTAGTCAGCTGATGACAGAGAGCCTGTCTGCTTCAATGGGTGTAGCGATTGCTGGGTGGGAAGAGAGATCAGTCTGCAACTAATACAACAGCTGCAGGCACCCTGATTTAAAACCACAGGTCTTTTGAATACAGCTCATTTATGTTTCAATGGGTGGGGTGGCTGATGTGTGGGAGGGAGGAAAATGGAATTGTGGGATTTGTAGTCAAAAAAAGAAAAGTCAAACCGGAAATATAAATTCACAAAAAGCTAGCCACAGTGTTATGGTAATCTCACAACATAGCCATTTAGCCCCAAGACAAGCGCAGATCCTTCCTAAGCATGTCCATTACTGTCTGCCAGGTACATACTAAAATCACCTTATCCCCTTTTAACTCCTTCCCTAATAAAAGTAAGAATCATCCTCCTTTTCCCATGAAGAAAAAAAAAACAAAACTGTAAATTAAAAATAAACACGTGCGGTTTCGCCACGTGCGGAAATGACCGAACTATAAAAATATATATCGTTCATTAAACCGCACAGTCCAAAAATCCAAAATAGCATATTTTTGTCACTTTTTATATCTTGAAAAAATGAATAAAAAGCTATCAAAAAGTCCGATCAATACAAAAATGGTACCTCTAAACTTCAGATCACGGTGCAAAAAATTAGCCCTCATAGCGCCCCGTACACAGAAAAATAAAAAGGTTATAGGGTTCAAAAGATATAGTTATGATTTTTTCCAGAAGTAAGCCAAAATCATACCTTTTATAAGTAGGGTATGATTTTAATCGTATGGACCTACAGAATAAGGAAAGGGTGTAATTTTTACCGAAAAATGCACTGCGTAGAAACGGAAGCCCCCAAAAATTACAAAATGGCATTTTTTTCTTCAATTTTGTCGCACAATGAATTTTTTTTTGTTTCCCCGTGGATTTTTGGGTAAAATGACTGTCATTGCAAAGTAGAATTGGCGCAAAACATAAGCCATAATATGGAATTTTAGGTGCAAAATTGAAAGGGTTATGATTTTTAAAGGTAAGGAGATAAAAATGAAAGTGCAAAAACTGAGAAATCCTGCGTCCTTAAGGGGTTAAATGCATGAACAATGAGGAAAAACTGGTTAGGAAAAAACTCTTAATTCTGAACTCTCCTTAATGCAAAAAGGTAGTATGAAATTAGGGATTCCTTCCTATGAGCCCTATAAAAAGGACACAGGATCAATGGAATACCATACCTGATGAAGGGAGCAGTAAGTGTTTAACCCCTTCCCGCTATATGACATATGATACGTCCCAGCACCCATGTTCACGCTTTGGGACATATGCATATGTCCTGACGATCTCCTGCTCTGCTGCGGGCAGCTCAGGATCGCGGTGGTCCCGGCAGCATTAACCCCATAGATGATGTGATCAATCCTGATCACTACATCTATGGTGTTGACAGGGGGAACCGCAATACAATTGCGGTTTGCCGTTTGTTGCTATGGCAGCTGGAGGCCAGATCATGGCCTCCTGTCTGCCTGCTAGGAAAGCCTGTGAGATCCAGAGGCTGGTTCGTACAGGTTGTAGTTTGTGCGGCTCATTATTCATAGTATGCTGCAGTACAAATGTATTGCAGCATAGTATAACCTGTAAAAAAATACATTAAAGGTTCTTCAATAAAAGTATAAAGTATAAAAAAAATGCCCCTTTCCCAATGAAAGCCTGGTATTATCATTAAAAAAATAAAACACATCATATACATATTAGGTATTGCCATGTCGTAATGACGTGTACTATAAAGATATAATGTAAATTATCCCACACGGTAAAAAAAAAATGCAAAATTTGACAATTTTGGTGCATGTATCACAAAAATTATACCAATAAAAAGTACAGCTTGTCCCACAAAAAATACGCCCTCACTCAGTGGAGTCGGACCAAAAATAAAAAAAAATTACATCTGCCAGAATAAATATTACATCACTTTTACCGCACAGTGAACACAATTAAATTTTTTTTATTTATTTTTTTTTAAGCCAGAAATTTTACATACATTTTTCGGGAATTTGAGTTTTTCACCAAAAAATGCTGCGTGTGTCAACACAAATGCACCACTTATATGAAGTATAATATGTCATGAAAAAAACAATCTCAGAATCGCTCCGCTTAAAAAAGCGTTGTAAAGTAATTACCATTTTAAAGAGAAAAAAAAAAAAAAAGGGCCTGGTCATTAAGGTAAAAAATGGGTCTGCCCTGAAGGGGTTAAACTCTTTGGAGGTATTTTGGTCCAACCTGAGCTCTGTAGTGATGTCACATACAGCAATCTAACACATTGCCAAATTTTGGAGGAACATCAGCTGGGTGTAGACGCCACTGGCCTGGGCAGTCTCCTCGCAGTCCTAACCATCCATTCCGCTACTTGTAACTTGTAAAAAAAAAAAAAAAAAATTAAACACTTGGAAGGTATCTAACCAGAAGAACAAGCAGGCACAGCAGGAATGGACTTTCCATATGAAGATTGTTGCACAGGATATTGTTAATCCCTGCGGACTATCACCCTCCCTATGAATGAACATGAAAGATGTACAATGAACCCTTAAAGGAAAACTGTCAGCCTGTACACCCACACTAAACACTGGGTTATATTATGGGTCAACAGGAGTCCAAGGAGGGGTCACTTAAATACATCCAGTAGGTCCTGAGATATGGCCCCCGAAAGATCCTCTGCTAAATCCAGGGAATTGTGCACAGGGGTGCGTGGCTCTGGTCACTCAATTTGCATAGTTACATAGTTAGTACGGTCGAAAAAAAACATACGTTCATGAAGTTCAACCAGGGAATTGAAGGGTAGGGGTATGGTGGGATATTGGGGGAAGGGATGGGATTTTATATTTCTGCATAAGCACTAATGTTATTTTGTTCCAGGAATGTATCTAACCCTGTTTTAAATTTATTAATTGTTCCTGCTGTGACTAGTTCCTGAGGTAGACTGTTCCATAAATTCACAGTTCTTATGGTAAAGAAGGCGTGTCGCCCCTCGAGACTAAACCCTTTCTTCTCCAAACAGAGGGAGTGCCCCCTTGTCCTTTGAGGGGGGCTTAACCTGGAACAGTTTTTCTCCATATGTTTTGTATGGGCCATTAATATATTTATATAAGTTTTATCATATCCCCCCTTAAACGTCTCTTCTCAAGACTAAACAATTGTAACTGCTTTAATCGCTCCTCATAGCCAAGATGTTCCATGCCCCATATTACTTTAGTCGTGCGTCTCTGCACCCTTTCCAGCAACACAGTGTCCCTTTTATGGACTGGTGACCAAAACTGAACAGCATATTCCAGGTGAGGCCGTACCAATGCTTTTTAAAGGGAGAGTATTATGTCCCTGTCCCTTGAGTCCATGCCTCTTTTGATACATGACAATATCCTGCTGGCCTTGGAAGCAGCAGCCTGACATTGCATGCTATTCTGTAGTCTGTGATCTACAAGTACACCCAGATCCTTCTCTACCAGTGACTCTGCCAGTTTAATCCCCCCTAAGACATACGACACATGCATGTTATTAGTACCCAGATGCATAACTTTACATTTATCCACATTGAACCTCATTTGCCAAGTGGATGCCCAGACACTTGGTCTATCCAAGTCATCTTGTAACCTATACACATCCTCTATAGACTGTACCGTGCTACAAAGCTTGGTGTCATCTGCAAAGATAGAAACAGAGCTGTTAATGCCATCCTCTATATCATTGATAAATAAATTAAACAACAGCGGTCCCAGTACTGAACCTTAGGGTACACCACTAATAACCGGGGACCAATCAGAGTACGAATCATTGACCACCACTCTCTGGGTACAATCCATGAGCCAGTGTTCAATCCAGTTACAAACTAAAGTTTCCATGCCCAAAGACCTTAACCCCTTCATGACCCAGCCCATTTTCACCTTCAGGACCTGGGCATTTTTTGAAAATCTGACCACTGTCACTTTAAATATTAATAACTCTGGAATGCTTTTACTTATCATTCTGATTCCGAGATAGTTTTTTCGTGACATATTCTACTTTATGTTATTGGTAAAATTTCACTATTTGCATCCTTTCTTGGTAAAAAATCAAAAAATTTCATGAAAATTTAGCATTTTTCTAACTTTGAAAGTCTCTGCTTGTAAGGAAAATGGATATTCCAAATAAATTACATATTGATTCACATATTCAATATGTCTACTTTATGTTTGCATAAAAAAATTGACAAGTTTTTACTTTTGGAAGACACCAGAGGGCTTCAAAGTTCCGAAGCAATTTTCCAATTTTTCTCAAGATTTTCAAAATCGTACTTTTTCAGGGACCAGTTCAGGTTGGAAGTGGATTTTAAGGGTCTTCATATTAGAAATACCCCATAAATGACCCCATTATAAAAACTGCACCCCCCAAAGTATTCAAAATGACATTCAGTAAGTGTTTTAACCCTTTAGGTGTTTCACAGGAATAGCAGCAAAGTGAAGGAGAAAATTCTAAATCTTCATTTTTTACACTCGCATGTTCTTGTAGACCCGATTTTTGAATTTTTACAAGGGGTAACCCAATTTCTCTCGAGTAAGGAAATACCTCATATGCGTATGTCAAGTGTTCGGCGGGCGCAGTAGAGGGCTCAGAAGGGAAGGAGCGACAATGGGATTTTGAAGAGTGAGTTTTTCTGAAAGGGTTTTTGTAGAGCATGTCCCATTTAGGAAGCCCCTATGGTACCAGAACAGTGGACCCCCCCCACATGTGACCCCATTTTGGAAACTACACCCCTCATGGAATTTAATAAGGGGTGCAATGAGCATTTACACCCCACTGGCTTTTGACAGATATTTGAAACAGTGGACTGCGCAAATGAAAAATTTTATTTTTCATTTTCACAGACCACTGTTCCAAAAATCTGTCATACGCAGTGGGGTGTAAATGCTCACTGCACCCCTTATTAAATTCCATGAGGGGTGTAGTTTCCAAAATGGGGTCACATATGGATATTTATTGTTTTGCGTTTGTCAGAACTGCTGTAACAATCAGCCACCCCTGTGCAAATCACCTCAAATGTACATGGTGCACTCTCCCTTCTGGGCCTTGTTGTGCGCCTTCAGAGCACTTTGCGCCCACATATGGGGTATCTCCGTACTTGGGAGAAATTGCATTACAAATTTTGAGGGTCTTTTTTCCCTTTTACCTCTTGTGAAAATGAAAAGTATAGGGCAACACCAGCATATCAGTGTAAAAAATTTTTTTTTTTTACACTAACATGCTAGTGTAGACCCCAACTTCACCTTTTCATAAGGGGTTAAAGAAGAAAAAGCCCCCCAAAATGTAAGGCAATTTCTCCCGAGTACGGAGATACCCCATATGTCCCAAAACTGTTGCCCTGAAATACGACAGGGCTCCAAAGTGAGAGAGCGCCATGCGCATTTGAGGCCTAAATTAGGGATTTGCATAGGGGTGGACATAGGGGTATTCTATGCCAATGATTCCCAAACAGGGTGCCTCCAGCTGTTGCAAAACTCCCAGCATGCCTGGACAGTCAATGGCTGTACTGGGAGTTGTTATTTTGCAACAGCTGGAGGCTCCGTTTTGGAAACAGTAGCGTACCAGACTTTTTCATTATTTTGGGGGAGGGGGCTGTGTAGGGGTATGTGTATATGTAGTGTTTTTTACTTTTTATTTTAGGTTAGTGTAGTGTTTTTAGAATACAGTCACATGGGCAGAGGTTCACAGCAAGTTTGACGCTGGGAGTTTGAGCTGCAGCGCAAAATTTGCGCCATCTCAAACTTGCAGCACTCACTGTAAACCTCCGTCCATGTGAGTGTACCCTGTACATTCACATTGAGGGGAGGGGGCAAACATCCAGCTGTTGCTAACTCCGAGCATGCCCTTTGGCTGTCCGTGCATGCTGGGAGTTGTAGTTTTGCAACAGCTGGAGGCACACTGGTTTGGAAACACTTAAGTTAAGTAATAAACGTTCAAGTGTTTTGCAACCAAACTTAGTGTTTCCAAACCAGTGTGCCTCCAGCTGTTGCAAAACTACAACTCCCAGCATGCATGGTCTGTCAGTGCATGCTGGGAGTCATAGTTTTGCAACAATTGCAACAGCTGGAGGCACTGAGGTAGGAAACGGACAATGTTTCCCAACTAGTGTGCCTCCAGTTGTTGCAAAACTACAACTCTCAGCATGCCCAGACTGCCCAGGCATGCTGGAAGTTGTAGTTCGGCAATATCTGTAGGATCAGATGTTGCCGAACTACAACTTCCAGCATGCTTGGGCAGTCTGGTATGCTGGGAGTTGTAGTTTTGCAACATCTGGAGGTCCATAGTTTGGAGACCACTGTATAATGGTCTCCAATCTGTGCTCTTCCAGATGTTACAGAACTACAACTCCCAGCATGCCTGGACAGACTGAGCATGCTGAGATTTGTAGTTTTGCAACATCTGGAAGAGCACAGATATGAGACCATTATGCAGTGGTCTCCAAACTGTGGACCTCCAGATGTTGCAAAAATGCAACTCCCAGCATGCCCAGAAAGCCAAAGGCTGTCTGGGCATGCTGGGAGTTGCAGTTTTGAAATTCCCAGAGGCAGCGGTGAGATCGCTTTACGGCGATCTCACTGCTGCCAATGAAGATGCTGCCCTGCTGCCGCCGGGACGCACCGCACTCACCGCCGGGACGCACCACCGCCGGGACCGCCTGGAGGACACCGCTCGGGACACCGCATGGCTGGGTAAGTGACGCCGGGGGACTGGTAAGGGACACTTAGTAGAGTGGTGTGTGTCCCGATCCCCGTGATCGGGACTCACACACCGCGCTGCTATCAGCTAGTCAGATTTGACTAGCTGATAGCAGCGATCGCTGGGGGGGGGGGGGATGAAACCCCCCGTGGTAGCATGGTAAGATGGCTGGCTATCAGTGATAGCCACCATCTTACCGGGCGCTGCGGGATGCCGCGAGTAGCGGCAAAAATGTTCATGACGTACCTGTATGTCATGGGTCGGGAACACCTTGCCACTCATGACGTATAGGTATGTCATAGGTCGGGAAAGGGTTAACCCCTTAAGGACTCAGGGTTTTTCCGTTTTTGCACTTTCGTTTTTTCCTCCTTACCTTTTAAAAATCATAACCCTTTCAATTTTCCACCTAAAAATCCATTTTATGGCTTGTTTTTTGCGTCGCCAATTCTACTTTGCAGTGAGATTAGTCATTTTACCCAAAAATGCACGGGGAAACGGAAAAAAAAATCATTGTGTGACAAAATCGAAGAAAAAACGCCATTTTGTTTTTTTGGGGGGGCTTCCGTTTCTACGCAGTGCATATTTCGGTAAAAATTACACCTTATCATTATTCTGTATCCATACGGTTAAAATGATACCCTACTTATATAGGTATGATTTTTTTTTCAGAAGTGCGACAAAATCAAAACTACATGCAGGAAAATTTATACGTTTAAAAATGTCATCTTCTGACCCCTATAACTTTTTTATTTTTCCACGTACAGGGCGGTATGAGGACTCATTTTTTGCACCGTAATCTGACGTTTTTATCGGTATGATTTTTGTTTTGATCGAACTTTTTGATCACTTTTTATTCATTTTTTAATGGTATAAAAAGTGACCAAAATACGCTTTTTTGGACTTTGGAATTTTTTTGCGCGTACGCCATTGACCGTGCCGTTTAATTAATGATATATTTTTATAGTTCGGACATTTACGCACGCGGCGATACCACATATGTTTGTTTATTTATTTTTACACTGTTTTATTTTTTTTATGGGAAAAGGGGGGTGATTCAAACTTTTATTAGGGAAGGGGTTAAATTACCTTTATTAACACTTTTTTTTTACTTTATTTTTGCAGTGTTATAGGTCCCATAGGGACCTATAACACTGCACACACTGATCTTTTACACAGATCACAGGTGTGTATTAACACGCCTGTGATCAGTGTTATCGGCGCTTTACTGCTCCTGCCTGGACCTCAGGTACGGAGCAGTCATTCGTCGATCGGACACCGAGGAGGCAGGTAAGGGCCCTCCCAGTGTCCGGTCAGCTGTTCAGGACGCCGCGATTTCACGGCGGCGGTCCCGAACAGCCCGACTGAGCAGCCGGGTCACTTTCACTTTCGCTTTAGAAGCGGCGGTCAGCTTTGACCGCCGCTTCTAAAGGGTTAATACCGCACATCGCCGCGATCGGCGATGTGTGGTATTAGCCACGGGTCCCGGCCATTGATGAGCGCCGGGACCGACGCGATATGATATCGCAGGAGACGGCGCAGGACTTAAATATACGTCCTGCGTCGTTAAGGGGTTAAAGGGGTACTCCGGTGAAAACCTTTTTTCTTTTAAATCAACTGGTGGCAGAAAGTTAAACATATTTGTAATTTACTTCTATTAAAAAATCTTAATCCTTCCAGTACTTATTAGCTGCTGAATGCTACAGAGGAAATTCCTTTCTTTTTGGAACACTGATGACATCACGAGCACAGTGCTCTCTGCTGCCATCTCTGTCCATTTTAGCAACCATGCATAGCAGATGTATGCTAAGGGCAGCATGGTGGCTCAGTGGTTAGCACTGCTGCCTTGCAGTGCTGGGGACTTGGGTTCAAATCCCACTAAGGACAACAATAAATAAAGCATTATTATTATAATAACATCAGCAGAGAGAACTGTGTTCGTGATGTCATCAGAGAGCATTCCAAAAAGAAAAGAAATTCCTCTGTAGTATTCAGCAGCTAATAAGTACAGGAAGGATTAAGATTTTTTAATAGCGGTAATTTACATATATGTTAAACTTTTTGCCACCAGTTGATTTAAAAGAAAAAAAAGGTTTTCACCGGAGTACCCCTTTAACTTACCTGTCAGACAACTATGAGGGACATTATCAAACGCTTTAGCAAAATCCAGAAACACTATATCCACAGCCATTCCTCTGTCAAAGCTTCTACTCACTTCTTCATAAATGCAAATTAGATTGGTTTGCCAACTTCTATCCTTAGTAAACCCATGCTGGCTATCACTTATAATACAATTATCCCCAATGTATTCCTGTATGTAATCCCTTATAAGTCCTTCAAACAATTTACCCACAATGCACGTTAAACTTACTGTTCTATAATTTCCTGGGGAAGACCTAGAGCCCTTCTTGAAGATTGGTACCTCATTCGCCTTGCGCCAGTCCCTTGGCACAATACCAGTCACCAGAGAATCTCTAAATATCGTGAACAAGGGTACAGATATTACTGAACTTGCCTCTCTAAGAACTCTTGGGTGTAATCCATCCGGTCCTGGAGATTTGCTTACATTTACTTAACTTAACTTACCTTGTACCATTTCTACATTAAGCCAGTTCAGTACATTACATGATGTGTTACCAGCACTGACCTGGCCAATGTCAGCTCCTTTTTCCATAGTGTATACAGAACTAAAGAACCCATTTAGTAGCTCCGCTTTCTCTTGATCGCCTGTGACAACCTCCCCATTATCATTATTAAGGGGTCCTACATTCTCTGTCCTTGGTTTTTTTGCATTTATATATCTAAAAAAATATTTAGGATTAGTTTTGCTTTCTTTGGCCACCTGTCTCTCATTTTGAATTTTTGTAGTTTTTATTACATTTTTACAGATTTTATTAAGCTCTTTGTACTGTTTAAATGTTATAGCTGACCCATCAGATTTGTATTTTTTGAAGGCTATATTTTTTGTTGTTTATTGCTCTTTTAACCTCATTTGTCAGCCATGTAGGATTTAGTTTTAATCGTTTATATTTGTTCCCCTTTGGTAGTAAATTTGAGTAGCTCTATTAGTCCAGTGATGCAAATAATAAAATGTTGCAGTATCTTGTAATACCTTTTTTATTGGACTGACAGCAATTTGTAGAGACAAGCTTTCGGGATTCCTCCCTTTATCGAGTCCTTGATAAAGGGAGGAATCCCGAAAGCTTGTCTCTACAAAATGCTGTTAGTCCAATAAAAAAGGTATTACAAGATACTGCAACATTTTATGACTTTTCCCCTTTGGTATATATTTAGCTGTATAGTTATTTAGAGTTGATTTAAAGATGTCCCATTTACCTTCTGTATCAGTATTTGACAACATCTCCCCCCCCACCCCCCCCCCCCCCCCCAGTCAGTCCTGTAGTGCAGCTCTCAGCACAGGGAAATTTGCCTTTTTAAAGTTATATGTTTTTGCCTTCCCCGCCTGTCTTTGTTTTCTACATTTTAAATCAAAAGTAACTACCGTATATACTCGAGTATAAGCCGACCCGAGTATAAGCCGAGACCCCTAATTTCAACCCAAAATCCCAGGAAAAGTTATTGACTCGAGTATAAGCCTAGGGTGGGAAATACCTCATCCCCCCCCTGTCATCATCCAGACCCGTCATTAACATCCTCATCATCATCCCCTTGTCATCATCCCACACATCCCCCCTTCATCATCCCCTTATCATCCCACACATCCCCCCTTCATCATCCCCTTGTCGTCATCCCACACATCCCCCCTTCATCATCCCCTTGTCATCATCCCACACATCCCCCCCTTCATCATCCCCTTGTCATCATCCCACACATCCCCCCCTTCATCATCCCCTTGTCATCATCCCACACATCCCCCCTTCATCATCCCCTTATCATCCCACACATCCCCCCTTCATCATCCCCTTGTAATCATCCCTCACCCCCCCCCTTCATCATCCCCACCCCCCTTCATCATCCCCACACCCCCCCTTCATCATCCTCTTCTCATCATTCGCCCTCAGTGGTCTTCAACCTGCGGACCTCCAGAGGTTTCAAAACTACAACTCCCAGCAAGCCCGGGCAGCCATCGGCTGTCCGGGCTTGCTGGGAGTTGTAGTTTTGAAACCTCCGGAGGTCCGCAGGTTGAAGACCACTGCGGCCTTCAACATCATCCAGCCCCCCTCTCACCCCCTTTAGTTCTGAGTACTCACCTCCGCTCGGCGCTGGTCCGGTCCTGCAGGGCTGTCCGGTGAGGAGGTGGTCCGGGCTGCTATCTTCACCGGGGGCGCCTCTTCTCCGCGCTTCCGGCCCGGAATAGAGGCGTTGCCTTGACAATGACGCAGAAGTACGTTGGCAATGAACGCACCTCTGCGTCGTTGTCACGGCAACGTGACTATTCTGAGGCCGGGCCCGAAGCGCTTAGAAGAGGCCTCCCCGGTGAAGATAGCAGCCCGGAACCACTATCCCACCGGACCACCTCCTCACCGGACAGTCCTGCAGGACCGGACCAGCGCCGAGCGGAGGTGAGTACTCAGAACTAAAGGGGGTGAGAGGGGGCTGGATGATGTTGAAGGCCGCAGTGGTCTTCAACCTGCGGACCTCCGGAGGTTTCAAAACTACAACTCCCAGCAAGCCCGGACAGCCGATGGCTGCCCGGGCTTGCTGGGAGTTGTAGTTTTGAAACCTCTGGAGGTCCGCAGGTTGAAGACCACTGCGGGTGGGGGAGTTCACTCGAGTATAAGCCGAGGGGGGTGTTTTCAGCACGAAAAATCGTGCTGAAAAACTCGGCTTATACTCGAGTATATACGGTATATTGTGGTCGCTATTACCAAGGTTTTCCCGCACAGTTACATTACCAACCAGCTCTGCGTTGTTGGAATTGATCAGATCCAACAAGGCATCACTTCTTGTTGGGTCCTCCACAAACTGGCCCATAAAATTATCCTGCAATAAATTTAGGAATTGTCGCCCCTTTGTAGTTTTAGCCAACCCCGGACCCCAATCTATATCTGGATAGTTAAAGTCTCCCATTATTACCACTGTACCAGCCCGGGCGGCCCTTTCTATTTGTTTATACAGCCGCCCTTCTATTTCCTCAGTGATATTAGGGGGTCTGTAGATTACACCAAATATTATTTTTTTCAGTATTTCCCACCTTTTGTAATTCTACCCACAGTAATTCCACATCCTCAGAATCATCACACACACTATGGCATCGTTCACACTGACTTTAATACCACTTCTTACATACAGATAGACTCCACCACCTTTCCTGTTCATTCTATCCTTGCGAAACAATGTAAACCCCTGCAGATTGACAGCCCAGTCATGCGAGGAGTCCAGCCATGTGTCAGTGACCCCAACTATATCAATATGTTCCTCCAGTATCAAGGCCTCCAGCTCCCCCATTTTATTTGCTAGGCTTCTGGCATTTGTGAACATACACTTTACATTTCCATCCTTTATGTTATTGGGGTTAATGGGATTCAAGGGTATATGTTTTATTTTACTATGAAGCCTATTCCTATTAACTATTCTAACCCCTCCCTCCGCTCCACCCCCAGGTACATTAATAATTCCCACCTCTCTATCTACGCTATCTTCCCCCTCTTTGCTGTAGGTTTCCTCCGCCCAAGTCCCTAGTTTAAACACTCCTCCACCCTTCTAGCCATCTTCTCCCCACGCACAGCTGCACCCTCCCCATTGAGGTGCAGCCTGTCCCTATGGTAGAGCCGGTAACTGACAGCAAAGTCGGCCCAGTTCTCCATGAACCCAAACCCCTCCTTCCTACACCAGCTTCTGAGCCACTTGTTTACCTCCCTAATCTCCTGCTGTCTCTCTGGTGTGGCTCGTGGAACTGGTAGTATTTCAGAAAATACTACCTTGGAGGTCCTTGCCTTAAGCTTGCGGCCTAAGTCCCTGAAATCATTTTTAAGGACACTCCACCTACCTCTTACTTTGTCATTGGTGCCAATATGTACCATGACTGCTGGGTCCTCTACAGCCCCGCCCAACAACCTGTCAATACGATCCGCAATGTGCCGAACTCGACCGCCAGGTAGACAACACACTGGTCGGCAATCCCGGTCTTTGTGACAGATCGCCCTGTTTGTCCCCCTAATAGAGTCCCCCACCACTAGTACCTGTCTGGCCTGCCATGCACTCCTCCCTCCTTCCTTACTGGAGCAGACACCCCCTGGCGGTCAGAGGCAGTATCCTGCTGCAGTACTGCTATCTCTGAAATTGCATCCCCCCTCATCTGCCAAGCGGGCAAACTTGTTGGGGTGTGCCAGTTCAGGACTAGTCTCCCTCACACTTTTTCCCCTACCCCACTTTCTAACTGTAACCCAGCTAACTGCCTGACTGTCCTGCAACTCCGTCCCACTGTCCTCCCCCACCTCTACCCCTGAGAGTGCCTGCTCAGTGAGCAGGAGACTCCTCTCCGGGTTGTCAATGCATCTCAATGTTGCCAGTTGTTCCTCTAGATCCAGGATCTGGGCTTCCAAACGAACAACTCGCTCACATCTCACACAACAATATTCACCCTCGAACTGCTGCTCAAGGATTGCATACATTGTACAAGATGCAAACCGGACTGCATTTTTCAACATGGAGGCCATTCTAGGTTTGGGGATTGCAAAAATATCAGTAAATAAAAACAAAACAAAAAAAAACTATCAAATATGTCAATAAAACTCCCTGAATTTAAAGTCCCTTAATGTTAAGTCCCTCTCACTTTTATACCCACACTCACTTGTATACTTCACACTCTTGTATACAGCTCAAAACAATCACAGCTAAAACAATCGCTTGTATACTTCTCTCATAGTTAGCAGAGACTTCCTTGCTGTTTCACTGCTGGGAGAGACTGGATGCAAAAAAAATTATAAAAAATTAGAAAAAAAATAATATAGGGGAAGGGGATCTTTCCACACAACTTATATATTCATTGTCTGACTCCACTTCACTAGGATGTAGAGTCACACACAATATGTAAATTGAGTGGGCGTAGCCCCACCTCCTGTGCGCGATTCACTGAATTTAGCAGAGGCTCTTCTGGGGGACATATCTCGGGACCTACTGAATATACTTGTGATCCCTCATCGGACTCCTGTTCACCCACATTGAGTTTAGTGTGGGTGAACTGGCTGACAGTTTTCATGAATACATAAAGTAACAGTTTTTTTGTTCTTGAGATAAAATTAAGCACTCAGATTTAGACACTCCTCTGTAGAACATTGTACTTTTATCTGGCATCAGTGGTATCTGATTAGTGCGGGTTTATCAAATAGTCTGGATTATTGTGGTCCTGGAAAAGAGTATCAAACTAACTTGTAAGGGTAGAGAATCATAGGCATTATGGGGGAAATTTATCAAAGTTGTCTGTCCCGCATCAATATAGACCAAACTACAGAGGGTTAGGCTGGTCTATTGTGCGCCTAATTTATCAAAAGGCACACTGCTCTTGATAAATTCTTCACACAGACTTCAGGATCTATGCTTTAGACTGTATTTAAACCTGCTCAAGCATGGTCTGACATTTCGGCACACTTTCAGCCGATGCAAATTGTCGCTGAAAAGTCGCTTTTGATAAATTCAGCACCAATGCATTTTTCTGTCTAAAATGGACTAGAATGCATCATGTTCTAAAAATCTTCTAAAGCAAAAGTTGCAGAAAAGTCGCACATATTTAGACTGCGACTTTCTGTGCGACAAATTTAGACAGGAAAAACCAGTCTAAATCCTTTGATAAATTTCCCCCTATGGCTTCCATTTTCACAGGATCCATCATGGATCTGTAATGATCAGTTTTGATCCGCTCACCTACCCCTGTTTTATAAGGGTTTTTATTTTTTAAAGTGGTACTCCGGTGAAAAACTATTTTATTTATTTATTTTTTTAAATCAACTGGTGGCAGAAAGTTAAACAGATTTGTAAATTACTTCTATTAAAAAATCTTAATCCTTCCTGTACTTATTAGCTGCTGAATACTACAGCGGAAATTATTTTCTTTTTGAAACACAGAGCTGTCTGCTGACATCATGAGCACATTGCTCTCTGCTGACATCTCTGTCCATTTTAGGAACTGTCCAGAACATTATATGTTTGCTATGGGGATTTCCTTTTACTCTGGACAGTTCCTAAAATGGACAGAGATGTCGGCAGAGGGCACTGTGCTCATGATGTCAGCAGACAGCTCTGTGTTTCAAACGGAAAATAATTTCCACTGTAGTATTCAGGAGCTAATAAGTACAGGAAGAATTAAGATTTTTTTTAATAGAAGTAATTTACAAATCTGTTTAACTTTCTGGCACCAGTTGATTTAAAAAAAAAAAAAAAAAAAAAAATTTCACCGGAGTACCCCTTTTAACTGGATAGAGGCATGCTGGATTATTCTGACAAAAAGCTATAGAAACCTTTTAAAAGAGTACCTGTCGCCAAATAAAACTATTAATATAGCGTTCCTTGTGTAATTAGCAGACACTTTCCCATTCACTTGCTTTTAAAATGATCAAAATATATATGTTTAAAATGTAATAGAAAAAGTGGCCACTAGGTGGCTCTGTCCTGTTCCCTGCTGCAATTAAAACAGTGAGTTTGGTCTCCTCCCGGCCTGGTAGGAGTCCAAACTCAGGAAGTGCTCCAGGCTGCACTGAGCTTGATTGACAGCTGCTCAGAAATTGAAAGCGCCACAGATTCTCACAGAAAGCTGCACAGACTGAAACCTGCAGGAGAGCCTCACTGATAGCAACACAGACTAAAATATGCACAGAGCTTGAGGTCTTCTATTCATCACAGCACTGCAACCATGTGAGGGCGGAAGTGGCCCCCCCAGCAGGCTTCAGTGATGTCATGCCTGCTGGGAAATGCCCACTTTCTACTGCTTGGAAATTGCATGTGAGCAAGAATAAAGGTAAGATGCACAGCTTTTTAACCTCTTAAGACCGCAGGGCGTACCTGTACGCCCTGCGCCCAGTCCTGGTATATAACGCAGGATGACGCCATCATACTGGGTTGGTCCCGGTGGCTAATGACAGCCGGGACTCTGGGCTAATAGCGTGTGGCTCCGATCATTGTGCCGCATGCTATTAACCCTGTAGACACGGCTTTCAAAGTTGATCACCACGTCTAAAATGAAAGTAAATGCTTCCCAGCAGCTCAGTCGGGCTGATCGGGACCATCGTGGTTAAATCGCGATGTCCCGATCAGCTAGAACGCGAGAGGAGATCCCCTTACCTGCCTCCGTCGTGTCCGATCGGCGATTGATTGCTCCAAGCCTGAAATCTTGAGCCAGGCTTGAGCAATCGACCGCCAATAACACTGATCTTTGCCGTGTCAATGCACGGCAATGATCTGTGTATGAGATCGGTATGTGCAGTGTAATAGCCACTAGGCCACTGCAAAAAAAAAAGTGTAAAAAAAAATCACCCCCCCCTTTTCCCATTAAAAAATAAAAATAAAAAACTGTGTAAAAATAAACATGTGGTATTGTCGCGTGCGGAAATGTCCGAACTATAAAAATATATCAATAATTAAACAGCATGGTCAATGGGGGTACGCGCAAAAAAATTCCAAAGTCCGACATAGCGTATTTTTGATCACTTTTTATATCATGAAAAAATTTATAAAAAGCAATCAAAAAGTCCTATCAATATAAAAATGGTACCGATAAAAACTACAGATCACGTACGCGGAAAAATAAAAAAGTTAATAGGGGTCAGAAGATGACCATTTTAAACGTATACATTTTCCTGCATGTAGTTATGATTTTTATTTAGAAGTAATGAAAAATCAAACCTCTTTAAGTAGGGTATCATTTTAACCGTATGGACCTACAGAATAAAGATAAGATGTCATTTCTACCGAAAAATGCACTGCGTAGTAACTGAATCCCCCAAAAGTAAAAAAAAAATTTCTTCGGTTCGCCGTGGATTTTTTGTTAAAATGAATTGGTGGCGCAAAAAATAAGCCATAATATGAAATTTTAGGTGCACAATTTAAAGCGTCATGACTTTTAGAAGGTGATGAGGAAAAATTTAAATGCAAAAACGGAAACGCCCTGCGTCCTTAAGGGGTTAAAGCTCAGAATGTTTTTTTAATGGCTGGAGGGGTGTTAGGAGTAGTTAGGGAACATAGTCTGCGTTAGTTTAGAACAGTTTATTTGGTGACAGTTTTATTTATGGAACAATCATTTCCTAGTGTAACCCCTTAAGGACTCCTAGTTTAACCCCTTAAGGACTCAGGGTTTTTCCGTTTTTGCACTTTCGTTTTTTCCTCCTTACCTTTTAAAAATCATAACCCTTTCAATTTTCCACCTAAAAATCCATATTATGGCTTATTTTTTGCGTCACCAATTCTACTTTGCAGTGACATTAGTCATTTTACCCAAAAATGCACGGCGAAACGGAAAAAAAAATAATTGTGCGACAAAATCGAAAAAAAAACGCCATTTTGTAACTTTTGGGGGCTTTCGTTTCTACGCAGTGCATATTTCGGTAAAAATTACACCTTATCATTATTCTGTAGGTCCATACGGTTAAAATGATACCCTACTTATATAGGTTTGATTTTGTCGCACTTCTGGAAAAAATCATAACTACATGCAGGAAAATTTATACGTTTAAAAATGTCATCTTCTGACCCCTATAACTTTTTTATTTTTCCACGTACAGGGCGGTATGAGGGATCATTTTTTGCGCCGTGATCTGAAGTTTTTATCGGTATGATTTTTGTTTTGATCGGACTTTTTGATCACTTTTTATTCATTTTTTAATGACATAAAAAGTGACCAAAATACGCTTTTTTGGACTTTGGAATTTTTTTGCGCGTACGCCATTGACCGTACGGCTTAATTAATGATATATTTTTATAGTTCGGACATTTACGCACGTGGCGATACCACATATGTTTATTTTTTATTTTTTTTACACTGTTTTATTTTTTTTATGGGAAAAGGGGGGCGATTCAAACTTTTATTAGGGAAGGGGTTAAATGACCTTTATTAACACTTTTTTTTTACTTTTTTTTTGCAGTGTTATAGGTCCCATAGGGACCTATAACACTGCACACACTGATCTCTAATGCTGATCACTGGCGTGTATTAACACGCCTGTGATCAGCATTATCGGCGCTTGACTGCTCCTGCCTGGATCTCAGGCACGGAGCAGTCATTCGTCGATCGGACACCGGGGAGGCAGGTAAGAGCCCTCCCGGTGTCCGATCAGCTGTTCGGGACGCCGCGATTTCACCGCGGCGGTCCCGAACAGCCCGACTGAGCAGCCGGGTCACTTTCACTTTCACTTTAGAAGCGGCGGTCAGCTTTGACCGCCGCTTCTAAAGGGTTAATACCGCACATCGCCGCGATCGGCGATGTGTGGTATTAGCCGCGGGTCCCGGCCGTTGATTAGCGCCGGGACCCACGCGATATGATGCGGGATCGCGGCGCGATCCCGCTTCATATCGCGGGAGCCGGCGCAGGACGTAAATATACGTCCTGCGTCGTTAAGGGGTTAAGCACTTAAGGCGTTTTTCCATTTTTGCATTTTTATTTTTCCTAATCACCTTCTAAAAGTCATAACGCTTAAAATTTTACACCTAAAATTCCATATTATGGCTTATTTTTTGCGCCACCAATTCTACTTTGCAGTGACTTTAGTCATTTTACCAAAAAATCCACGGCGAAAAGGAAAAAAAAAACTCAATGTTCGACAAAATTAAAGAAAAAAATTTCATTTTGTATATTTTGGGGTCTTACGTTTCTACGCAGTGCATTTTTTGGTAAAAATTACATCCTATCTTTATTCTGTAGGTCCATACGGTTAAAATGATACCCTACTTCTATAGGTTTGATTTTGTTGTACTTCTGAAAAAAATCATAACTACCGTATTTATCAGGGTATACCACGCACCGGCCTATAACACGCACCCTCATTTTACCAAGGATATTTGGGTAAAAAAAGTTTTTTACCCAAATATCCATGGTAAAATGAGGGTGCGTGTGTGTGCGCGTGTATACCCAGATACACCCCCAGGAAAGGCAGGGGGAGAGAGGCCGACGCTGCCCGCTTCTCTCCCCCTGCCTTTCCTGGGGTCTAGCGCCCTCCTCTCCCCCTGGCTATCGGTGCCGCTGCCCGTTCTGTCCCCCTGACTATCGGTGCCGATAGCCAGGGGGAGAGAAGCGGCGCCGACAGCCAGGGGGAGAGAAGGGGCAGCGGCACCCGGCGCCGCTGCCCCGTTGCCTTCCCCCATCCCCGGTTGCATAATTACCTGTTGCTGAGGTTGGGTCCGCGCTGCTTCAGGCCTCCGGTGTGCGTCCCCTGCGTCGTTGCTATGCACTGCAATGCGCAGAGCACTGACGTCATGTGCCACGCTGTGCAGCGCATAGCAACGACGCAGGGGACGCACACCGGAGGCCGGAAGCAGCGCGGACCCGACCCCGGCAACAGGTAATTATGCAACCGGGGATGGGGGGAGGCAACGGGGCAGCGGCGCCGGCAATGGGTGCCGCTGCCCCTTCTCTCCCCCTGGCTGTCGGCGCCGCTTCTCTCCCCCTGGCTGTCGGCGCCGGCAATGGGGCGCCGGCACCGATAGTCAGGGGGACAAAACGGGCAGCAGCGCCGATAGCCAGGGGGAGAGAAGGGCTGGCAGCAGGGCTCTAGACCCCAGGAAAGGCAGGGGGATAGAAGCGGGCAGCGACGGCCTCTCTCCCCCTGCCTTTCCTGGGGGTGTATCGGCGTATAACACTTTAGGCAAAAAATTTTAGCCTAAAAAGTGCGTGTTATACGCCGATAAATACGGTATATGCAGGAAAATTTATACATTTAAAATTGTAATCTTCTGACCCCTATAACTTTTTTTATTTTTCCGTGTACGGGCCGGTATGAGGGCTAATTTTTTGTGCAGTGTTCTGAAGTTTTTATCGGAACCATTTTTGCATTGATCGGACTTTTTGATAGCTTTTTATTTTTTTATGATCTAAAAAGTGACCAAAAATACGCTATTTTGTACTTTGGAATTTTTTTGTGTGTACGCCATTGACCGTGTGGTTTAATTAAAGATATGTTTTTATAGTTCGGACATTTACGCACGCGGCAATACAACATATGTTTATTTTTATTTACACAGTTTTTATTTATTTTTTGATGGGAAAAGGGGGATGATTCAAACTTTTAGTAGGGAATGGGAATTTCACATTGACATATTTTCCAGTTTTGTACGGGAAATATGATTGATTTAGATTTTCAGATTTACATGATGGCACATTAAAGGGGGTACTCTGCCCCTAGCATCTTATCCCCTATCCAAAGGATAGGGGATAAGATGTCAGATCGTGGGGGTCCCGCCGCTGGGGACCCCCGGGATTTCTGCTGCAGCACCCCGCTTTCATTACTGCACAGAGCAAAATCGCTCTGTGCGCAATGACCGTCAATACAGGGGGCCGGAGCATCATGACGTCACGGCTCCGCCCCCTCATGACTTCACGGCCCACCCCCTTTATGCAAGTCTATGGGAGGGAACTTGATGGCTGCCACGCCCCCTCCCATAGACTTGTTTTGAGGGGGCGGACCTTGACGTCACGAGGGGGCGGAGCAATGATGTCACAATGCTCCGGCCCCTGTATCGCCGGTCATTACGCACAGAGCGAGTTTGCTTTGTTCAGTAATGAAAGCGGGGTGCTGCAGCGGAGATCCCGGGGTCCCCAGTGGCGGGACCCCCATGATCTAACATCTTATCCCCTATCCTTTGTATAGAGGATAAGATGCTAAGGGCGGAGTGCCCCTTTAAATGAATTTCACAGTTCATTGTAAATAAAGCCAGTAATGTGTAAAAACATTCCATTAATAGATGTGATTGATTTTTGGATTTTGTTCTCTGTTCATATATTTTATATATGTCTATTTTAGGAGGTGAAGGCTGTGTCATTGCTGCAGGAGGATCGGTAATGGGGGTAGGCTCAGATATTGGAGGCAGCATAAGGATGCCATCATTTTTTAATGGAATATATGGACACAAGCCAACTCCAGGTGGGATGATTCTATCTTAAGTTTTATTGTACCCCATGTCTTTTGTTTTTATTTTTTTTCTATTAAACATAGATCATACAAAAGTCTGTAGTTTTAAATAGAGGCAAAACCATACCCGCTCCTAGACCCCTTCCTTATGAGCACCAGAGCACAGTACCAAAGCTATCCTCCATAAGATCATTTAACATTAGAATTTAAGAGGTATATACTCAAAGGGGGAGATTTATCAAAACCTGTGCAGAGTAAGGGTGGTGCAGTTGCCCATAGCAACCAATCAGATTGCTTCTTTAATTTTTAAAGAGGCCTGTGAAAAATGAAAGAAGTGATCTGATTGGTTGCTATGGGCAACTCTACCACTCTTCCTCCACACAGATTTTGATAAATCATCCCCAAAATCTTTAATATGATCCAGTTTTTCACCTGTCAAAACTTTACCTAGAAATCTCTTCCATCTTTTTTTATAAAGTAAATTATAATTCTCGAAATCTGCAAGGATATTCAAAGGATAGGGGATAAGATGTCTGATCGTGGGGGTCCTGCCGCTGAGGACCCCCCTCGATCTCTGGTGCTTTACCCCAGTCATCCGTGAACAGAGCGAACTCCGCTCCGTGCTTGATGACTGGCGACTATAGCCGCCATGTTCCCTCTATTCATGTCTTTGCCAGGAGGTGTGACGGCTACGTGCTACCCGTCACGCCCCCTCCCATAGACCTGAATGGAGGGGCATGGCTTGACATCACAAACGTGGAAGCTCAAAGTTGCCGGCCCGGGGATCCCCAGCTGCAGGACCCCTGCGATCCGACATCTTCCCTATACTTTGGATAGTGGATAAGATGTTTTTTGGCGGAGTATCCCTTTAAACTGTGGCTTTTATGGACAATGCTGTTTATGGTACAAAAAAACATTTTCCCCATAGATGTTTATTAAAAAATGTGCTTGCTTTTGCATCTACAGCCTTTACAGTGTCGTATGTAAACTTTTGTTTTCTCTCAGTACTTGTGTTCAGCCTGTAATATTACACACCAGACTGCTATTGTGTAACTCTGCCAACCTACATGCTGTGGGGTTTGTTCACAAGAGCAAAATCCTGTATTTTCATCTATCATTGACTTCAACAGACAATGTTTAAAATAAATTAATAAAAATGTGGCTTTCAAAAAACCACACTGAAAAGTGAGATCACTTAAAATAGGGTCAATGCTCTGCACATACCCCCACCTGTATAGGAATGTACACACACACACTGCTATACACATGGGGGTTATGTGCAGACTGGGAGCTATAACAAAAAGTAAAAAGGTGTAAAAATAAATTAAATAAATGAACCCCTTCCCTAATAAAAGCTTTAATTCCCCCCCCCCCCTCCCCGCCTTTCCCATTTCTTAACTAAAATAAAAAAATGCATGTGGTATCGCCGCGTGCATAAATATATAAAAAAAATGTCATTAAATTGCATGGTCAATCGCGTGCATGTAAAAAAAAATGCTAAATTGCACATTTTTGCTTCATATGCCGTTAAAAAATAATAAGTGATCAAAAAGTCCCGTTTAAACAAAAATGGTACCAATAAAAACTACAGACCAATGGCACAAAAATGAGCCCTCGTACATCCCCGTATACGGAAAAATAAAAGTTATAGGGGTCAGAAAAGGATGGTTTTTAAGCATACAAATTTTTGTGCATGTAGTTTATAATTTTTTTTAAAGTAGTAAAATAAAATAAAACCTATATAATATGTACTACACACACTGCTATTCTTGGAGAGTATGTGCAGAGCATTGCACCTTTAGTGTCTGTACATTCCTATGTTAATGGGAGCAGGCAGGATTGGACAAACATTTTAGCGGGAGCAGGCGGGAGTGGAGCAAACACCATGCATCCAAAAAAAAATCATCTGGAGGGGGATTAAAAAAAAAAGTCCCGTGCAGGGCTCTACTGTCCAGAGCAGGAGAGGTTTTGCTATGGAGATTTGCGCCTGCTCTGTACAGTTCCTGACTAGTGATGTAGCGAACATAAAATTTTCGCAAATGTTCGCAAACCGGGTGAATCGCCATTGACTTCAATGGGCAGGCAAATTTTAAAACCCACAGGGACTCTTTCTGGCTACAATAGTGATTTAAAAGTTGTTTCAAGGGGACTTATATCTGGACTGTGGCGTGCCGGAGAAGGATCCATGGCAAAACTCCCATGGAAAATTACATAGTTGATGCAGTGTCTGGTTTTAATCCATAAATGCATAAATCACCTATTATTCCTAAATTCTTTGGAATAACGTGCTTTAGCCCCCTTTAGGCAGCACATAGAGCCCCTTTAGGCATCACATAGTTAGATCCCCCCTTTAGGCAGCACATAGATTCCCCCATATTAGGCAGCACATAGTTAGAGCCCCCCCCCCCCTTTAGGCAGCACATAGGTAGAGCCTCCCTTTAGGCAGCACATAGAGCCCCCTTTAGGCAGCACATAGTTAGATCCCTCTTTAGGCATCACATAGTTAGATCCCTCCTTTAGGCAGCACATAGATTCCCCCATGTTAGGCAGCACATAGTTAGAGCCCCCCTTTAGGCAGCACATAGAGCCTCCCTTTAGGCAGCACATAGATTACCCCATATTAGGCAGCACATAGTTAGAGCCTCCCTTTAGGCAGCACATAGAGCCCCCCTTTAGGCAGCACATAGAGCCCCCCTTTAGGCATCACATAGTTAGACCCCCCTTTAGGCAGCACATAGATTCCCCCATATTAGGCAGCACATATTTAGAGCCCCCCTTTAGGCAGCACATAGAGCCCCCCTTTAGACAGCACATAGATTCCCCCATATTAGGCAGCACATAGTTAGAGCCCCCCTTTAAGCAGCACATAGGTAGAGCCTCCCTTTAGGCAGCACATAGTTAGATCCCCCCTTTAGGCAGCACATAGTTAGATCCCCCCTTTAGGCAGCACATAGATTCCCCCATGTTAGGCAGCACATAGTTAGAGCCTCCCTTTAGGCAGCACATAGAGCCCCTCTTTAGGCAGCACATAGATTCCCCCATATTAGGCAGCACATAGTTAGAGCCTCCCTTTAGGCAGCACATAGATTTCCCAATATTAAGCAGCACATAGTTAGAGCCTCCCTTTAGGCAGCACATAGAGCCCCCCTTTAGGCATCACATAGTTAGATTCCCCCATGTTAGGCAGCACATAGAGGCCCCTTTAGGCAGCACATAGAGCCCCCCTTTAGGCAGCATATAGATTCCCCCATATTAGGTAGCGCATAGTTAGAGCCTCCCCTTAGGCAGCACATAGAGCCTCCCTTTAGGCATCACATAGTTAGATCCCCCCTTTAGGCAGCACATAGATTCCCCCATGTTAGGCAGCACATAGTTAGAGCCCCCCTTTAGGCAGCACATAGAGCCCCCTTTAGGCAGCACATAGATTCCCCCATATTAGGCAGCACATAGTTAGAGCCTCCCTTTAGGCAGCACATAGAGCCCCCTTTAGGCAGCACATAGATTCCCCCATATTAGGCAGCACATAGTTAGAGCCTCCCTTTAGGCAGCACATAGAGCCCCCTTTAGGCAGCACATAGATTCCCCCATATTAGGCAGCACATAGTTAGAGCCTCCCTTTAGGCAGCACATAGAGCCCCCCTTTAGGCATCACATAGTTAGATCCCCCCTTTAGGCAGCACATAGATTTTTTATTTGAACAACTATCACACCAAATGGGATTTGCACTAGTGTGACAATGAGCAAAAAAGTTGCCAGCGGAGTTCCCCTTTTAAGCAGAGGTCCCCAACCAGGGTGCCTCCAGCAGTTGCAAGACACACGGACTGAACTTATAGCCCTTTTAATACTGTAGTTAGTTGCTTGAAGGAAAGTTTTACATTGGAGTACCCCTTTTCACCAGCGGTTCCCTCCCAACAAGGGTGCCTCCAGCTGTTGCAAGACACACGGACTGATATTTGAGCCCTAAAAAGGGCTTTTTTGGGTGCTATCCTTAAAGCAGATGTTAGACTAGTGCTTTAGGAGTAGAGTGGACCCGGAATACACCACCTAGCAGCAACCTAGCTATCACTTTCCCTATTACAGCAGGAGCAGCTTCTCTGTCCCTCTACTTTCTAAGCCTGCAGCATGCCGAATGAAGGTAAAATGGCGTCCGTGCAAGAGGTAGGAGGGTCTGGAAGGGAGGGACTGCTGCTGATTGGCTGTAATGTGTCTACTGACTCTGACTCACAGGGTCAAAGTTTTCCGCAATGTTAAAGTATAGGAGGCGAATAGAACTTCGCATATGTTCACCCGGTGATGCGAACATGCTAAGTTCGCCGAGAACTGTTCGCCGGCGAACAATTCGCAACATCTCTATTCCTGACATGGACAAGAGTTTTTCTAATATACTTCTATAAAAAACATTTTATTAAAGAAAACTGCCTTAGAAAATCTCACCACTAGGGTTCCCGGTTGCTCCTGTGACACTGATGAATCCCACAGCAACATGAAGGTGTTCAAGGGTCATGGACACAAAATGGCTGGCTAACAGGGCTGAAGGAGGAACACAGCTTGTTGCAACACTACTTGTAACAGAGAGTTTTACCAAACCTGTGCCTCTAGCTGGAAAAACTACAACTGCAAGCATGCCTGGACAGTCACCAGGATGCACTCTCTGGAGCTCCCTCTGTACCAGCTCTTTCTACCATGTTTTCTAATATCCTGCCAGCCGGTACTCACCTGGACCAGGTGCGCAGGCTGTCGGGAGGTCCTGCTGATTGTACTGGCTGCCAAGTGTTTCTGCAGGTGTCGGTGCACTACTGCTGCAGGCGCTGACAGGCCAAGAGGTGGTCCTGTGCTCATTTCTCTCTGCTGGTGGGAAGTAGGTAACTGACTTAGGGAGGTGTCCGGAGGGCTGCTGCGGGCTCCAAAAGAGGATAGGAGAGCGCTGCCATTGCTGGTCTTCGTGGGCATGGCCTCCTGGTCCTGGATGTCCTAACAACTCCCGCCCTTGGCTGTGAACTGCTGCACAGAGCTGTCCTTGTCATCCTCCTGTTACCTGCTGGGGGCTTGCTAGGGCGATGTACCTTCTGCTGTTGTGCCTGTGTAGTGCTACTCTCCTGTCGGGAGGAACCTCTGCAGAACCCCTTGCTGTCTGTGTAATCTGCTACTGTGGACTGTGAGTTCTGATGGGACTTGTGGTGCAGGGTCCTCTAAAAAAGGCTTCTACTCTGTGTGGTGGGTCTGCTGCATTCTGTATGTATCTAGCTGTCCCTATGGGGGGCCCCTGCAGTCACAAAAAGTCTAAAACGCAGGCTGAAGCCTCCAGACAATCTTCAGATGATGATGTCTCCTCTTATGAGGGCAGCTCCCAGGCCTGTGGTCCGGCTAAGCAGGATTCCTGTTCTCTGACCCCACTCTCCTCTAAAGTCTCGGCCCATGCGGCTAAGGCACTCAATCCAATTCACCAGGTCCCAGGAGTGGTTGAGGCGCGAATCAGGGTTCCATGACTCCGGTACAACTCCTCAATATAATGCTACAGATATTGATCAAAAATTCTCTGATATCCTGGCGGCTATCCCCACCTGTCAGTCTATGATGGTCCCAAGGTTGATGAACTGAGACAAGACTTTGTTATTCTTTGCCATGAGACACAAAAAACTCAGGGACCGTATGGTGGAGGTGGAGCGCAGAGTTTTTACAGTGGAGGACACTCTGCAACCCATTACTGAGCAAATTGCTGTTCTTCAACACCAAGTTAAAGGTGTAGGGAAGAGGGCTGATGACTTCAAAAATCACCTTAGGTGCAACAACATACACCTGGTGGGCCTTCCAGAAAAAACTGAGGGCTCTGATGCTGTGGCCTTTTTGGAGTCCTGATTGCGGGAGATCCTGCCTGCTGATACATTCTCTCCATACTTCACGGTTGAACGAGCACACAGAGTGCCTGCTGGGCTGCCTCCTCCTGGTGGTCCACCCAGACCATTTTTGGCTAAGCTCTTGCATTTTAAAGGGGTACTCCACTGGAAAATATATATTTTTTTAAATCAACTAGTGCCAGAAAGTTAAACAGATTTGTAAATGACTTCTATTAAAAAATCTTAATCCTTCCAATCTTAATTAGCTGCAGAATACTATAGAGGAAATGGTTTTCTTTTTGGAACACAAAGCTCTCTGCTGACATCATTACCACAGTGCAGAACTGTCCAGAGTAGGAGAAAATCCCCATAGCAAACATATGCTGCTCTGGACAGTTCTTAAAATGGACAGAGATGTCAGGAGAGAGCACTGTGGTCATGCTGTCAGTAGAGATCTGTGTTCCAAAAAGAAAACCATTTCCTCTGTAGTATACAGACCCTAAAAAGTACTGGAAAGATTAAGTAATTTACAAATTTCCACGGGAGTACTCCTTTAAAGTTGGACATAGCGTGATTACTGCTAGACTTTTAAACAGCTTTTTTTCACTGCATTGACAACTTGGAGAGGAGTCTCCTGCTCGCTGAGCAAGTACTCTCTGGGGTAGAGGTGAGGAGGATAATGGGACGGAGGTGCAGGACTGGGTAGAGGGAAAAGTGTCAGGGAGGCTAGTCCTGAACTGGCACAACCCAACAAGTTTGCCCGGTTGGCAGATGAGGGGGATGCCATTTCAGAGCTAGCAGTACTGCAGAAAGATACTGCCTCTGATCGCCAGGGGGGTGTCTGCTCCAGTAAGGAGGGTGGGAGGAGTGCAGGGCAAGCCAGACAGGTACTGGTAGTGGGGGACTCAATAATTATTAGGGGGACAGACAGGGTGATTTGTCACAAAGACCGGGATCGCCGAACAGTGTGTTTTCTTCCTGGCGCTCAAGTTCGGCACATCGCGGATCGGGTTGACAGGTTGCTGGGTGGGGCTGGAGAGGACCCTGCGGTCATGGTACATATTGGCACCAATGACAAAGTAAGAGGTAGGTGGAGTGTCCTTAAAAATGATTTCAGAGACTTAGGCCGCAAGCTTAAGGCAACAACCTCCAAGGAAATATTTTCTGAAATATTACCTGTACCATGAGCCACACCAGAGAGGCAGCGGGAGATAAGGGAGGTAAACAAGTGGCTCAGGAAGGAGGGGTTTTGGTTCATGGAGAACTGGGCTGACTTCGCTGTCGGTTACTGGCTCTACCGTAGGGACGGGCTGCACCTCTATGGGAAGGGTGCAGCTGTGCTTGGGGAGAAGATGGCTAGAAGGGTGGAGGAGTGTTTAAACTAGGGACTGGGGGAGGGAACCTACATCATAGAGGGGAAAGATAGTGTAGATAGAGTGGTGGGACTTATTAATGTACCTGGGGGTGGAGCGGAGGGAGGGGTTAGAATAGTTAATAGGAATAGGCTTCATAGAAAGAAAAAAAAACATTCAGAAATGAATTGCTTGTTGACTAATGCCAGAAGTATGTGCAATAAAACTGATGAACTGAAGTTGATGTCTGAGGAGGATTATGACCTAGTGGGTATAACAGAGACTTGGTTGGACGATAGCTGTGACTAGGCGGTCAACATACAGGGTTATAGTCTATTCAGGAAGGATCGGACAAAACGGAAAGGGGGAGGAGTTTGTTTTTTAGGTAAAGTCCATTCTGAAGGCCGCACTGTGGGAGGATATATGGGAGGGAAATGATAATGTGGAGTCATTATGGGTAGAAATATATGGAGATAAAAATAAAAAAATTCTCATAGGGGTTTGCTATAAGCCACCAAATATAACGGAAGAGGCAGAAGATCAATTACTGAGGCAAATAAACAAGGCAGCAAATAAAAATGATGTGATAATAATGGGGGACATTAATTATCCTGATATAAACTGGGAGACTGAGACCTGTGAATCTCCTAAAGGAAACAGGTTTCTTACTATAGCTAAAGACAATTATCTGTCCCAAATGGTGCAGGGCCCGACCAGAGGGGGAGCCCTACTAGACTTAATATTAACCAACAGACCTGACAGAGTAACTAATGTGCAAATAGAAGGACACTTAGGAAATAGTGATTATTATATATTATAACTTGTTCTTCAATAAGGGAATCTCGTGAGGGGCCACAAAAACAATGAACTTTAGGAAGGTAAAGTTCGATCAACTCAGAGAAGCCCTTAACAATATAAAATGGGATAATGTCCTCAAAAACAAGAATACTGACACTAAATGGGAGACTTTTAAAAATATCTTAAACTCTCACTATAAGATGTATATACCTTATGAGAATAAAAAGGTCAGAAATAAAAGCAATTTGGATTAATAAAAACGTTAACTCCTTCAGGACGAAGGGCGTACCTGTACGCCCCTCGCCCGGTGTTTAAAACGGGGTCACACCGGGTCGGTCCCGGCTGCTAACTATAGCTGGGACACTGGGCTAATAGCGTGCGGCACCGATCGTTGTGCCGCGCACTATTAATCCTTTAGTCTAAAAATGAAAGTAAACGCTTCCCGGGAGCTCAGTCGGGCTGATCGAGACTATCACAATAAAATCGCGATGTCCCGATCAGCTAGGAAGCGAGCGGAGACCCCCTTACCTTTCTCCGTCGCGTCCGATCGGCGTTTGATTGCTCCAAGTCTGAGCTACAGGCTTGAGCAATCCAGCCCCTATCTCGCTGATCCATGCAAAGCTATGGCTTTGCAGGGATCAGGGTAAGAGATCAGTATGTGCAGTGTTATAGCCCCCTATGGGAGCTATAACCCTGCCAAATAAAAGTGAAAAAAAAAAAAGTTAACAAAGGTCATTTAACCCCTTTCCTAATAAAAGTTTGAATCACCCCCCTTTCCCCATAAAAAAAACTGTGTAAATAAAAATAAACACGTGGAAATGTCCAAACGAAAAAAATATATTGTTAATTAACCCTTTAAGGACCCAGCCAATTTTCACTGTAGGACACGGCCATTTTTTGAACATCTGATCACTGTCACTTTAAACATTAATAACTCTGGAATGCTTTTAGTTATCATTCTGATTCCGAGATTGTTTTTTCGTGACATATTCTACTTTAACATAGTGGTAAAATTTTGTGGTAACTTGCATCATTTCTTGGTGAAAAATCCCAAAATTTTATGAAAAATTTGAACATTTTGCATTTTTCTAACTTTGAAGCTCTCTGCTTGTAAGGAAAATGGATATTCCAAATAAAAAAAATTGTTTTATTTACATATACAATATGTCTACTTTGTTTGCATCATAAAATTGACAAGTTTTTACTTTTGGAAGACACCAGAGGGCTTCAAAGTTCAGCAGCAATTTTCCAATTTTTCACAAAATTTTCAAACTCAAAATTTTTCAGGGACCAGTTCAGGTTTGAAGTGGATTTGAAGGGTCTTCATATTAGAAATACCCCACAAATGACCCCATTATAAAAACTGCACCCCCTAAAGTATTCATAATGACATTCAGTCAGCATTTTAACCCTTTAGGTATTTCACAAGAATAGCAACAAAGTGAAGGAGAAAATTCACAATCTTCATTTTTTACACTCGCATGTTCTTGTAGACCCAATTTTTGAATTTTTACAAGGGGTAAAAGGAAAAAATTTATACTTATGTTTGTAGCCCAATTTCTCTCGAGTAAGCACATACCTCATATGTCTTTGTAAATTGTTCGGCGGGTGCAGTAGAGGGCTCAGAATCGAAGGAGCGACAAGGGGATTTTGGAGAGTACGTTTTTCTGAAATGGTTTTTGGGGGGCATGTTGCCTTTAGGAAGCCCCTATGGTGCCAGAATAGCAAAAAAAAACACATGCCATACCATTTTGGAAACTAGACCCCTTGAGGAACGTAACAAGGAATAAAGTAAGCCTTAATACCCCACAGGTGTTTCACAACTTTTGCATATGTAAAAAAAAAAATAATAATTTTCACTAAAATGTGTTTCCCCCCCAAATTTCACATTTTTGCAAGGGTTAATAGCAGAAAATACCCCCCAAAATTTGTAACCCCATCTCTTCTGAGTATGGAGGTACCACATAAGTTGACCTGGAGTGCACTACTGGCGAACTACAATGCTCAGAAGAGAAGGAGTCATATTTTGCTTTTTGAGAGCAAAATTTGCTCGGGGGGCATGTCGCATTTAGGAAGCCCCTATGGTGCCAGAACAGCAAAAAAAAAAAAAACACATGGCATACCATTTTGGAAACTAGACCCCTTGAGGAACGTAACAAGGAATAAAGTGAGCCTTAAGTGAGCCCACAGGGGTTTCACGACTTTTGCATATGTAAAAATATATATATATATTTTTTCACTAAAATGTGTGTTTCCCCCCCCCAAATTTCACATAGTTGCAAGGGTTAATAGCAGAAAAGACCCCCCCAAAATTTGTACCCCATCTCTCCTGAGTATGGAAATACCCCATGTGTGGACGTCAAGTGCTCTGCTGGCGCACTACAATGCTCAGAAGAGAAGGAGCGCCATTTAGCTTTTGGGAAAAAAAATTTTGGAATGGAAGTCAGGGGCCATGTGCGTTTACTAAGCCCCCCGTGGTGCCAGAACAGTGGACCCCCCCACATGTGACCCTATTTTGGAATCTACACCCCTCACAGAATTTAATAAGGGGTGCAGTGAGTATTTACACCCCACTGGCGTTTGACAGATCTTTGGAACAGTGGGCTGTGCAAATGAAAAATTCCATTTTTCATTTTCACGGACCACTGTTCCAAAAATCTGTCAGACACCTGTAGGGCCTAAATGCTCACTGTACCCCTTATTACATTACGTGAGGGGGGTAGTTTCCAGAATGGGGTCACATGTGGGTATTTATATTTTTGCGTTTATGTCAGAACCGCTGTAAAATCAGCCACCCCTGTGCAAATCAGCAATTTAGGCCTCAAATGTACATAGTGCTCTCTCACTCCTGAGCCTTGTTGTGCCCCCGCTGAGCATTTTACGCCTACATCTGGGGTATTTCTGTACTCGGGAGAAATTGCGTTACAAATTTTGGGGGGTCTTTTTTTCCTTTTAACGCTTGTGAAAAATGTTTTTATTTTTTTACACTAACAAGCTGGTGTAGCCCCAACTTTTCCTTTTCATAAGGGGTAAAAGGAGTAAAAGCCCCCCAATATTTGTAGTGCAATTTCTCCCAAGTTCGGAGATACCCCATATGTGGCCCTAAACTGTTTCCTTGAAATACAACAGGGCTCTGAAGTGAGAGAGCGCCATGCGCATTTGAGGACTAAATTAGGGATCGCATAGGGGTGGACATAGGGGTATTCTACGCCAGTGATTCCCAAACAGGGTGCCTCCAGCTGTTGCTAAATTCCCAGCATGCCTGGACAGTCAGTGGCTGTCCGGAAATGCTGGGAGTTGTTGTTTTGCAACAGCTGGAGGCTCCGTTTTGGAAACACTGCCATACAATACGGTTTTAATTTTTATTGGGGGGGGACAGTGTAAGGGGGTGTATATGTAATGTTTTACTCTTTATTATATGTTAGTGTAGTGTAGTGTTTTTAGGGTACGTTCACACTGGAGTGTTAGGGTGAGTCTCCCGCTAGGAGTTTGAGCTGCGGCGAAAAATTTGCCGCAGCCCAAACTTGAAGCAGGAAACTTGCTGTAAGCCTGCCCGTGTGAATGTACCCTGTACGTTCACGTGGGGGGGGGGGGGGGGGGGCAAACCTCCAGCTGTTTCAAAACTAGAACTCCCAGCATGTACTGACAGACCGTGCATGCTGGGAGTTGTACTTTTGCAACAGCTGGAGGCACACTGGTTGGAAAATCTTCAGTTAGGTTCTGTTACCTAACTCAGTATTTTCTAACCAGTGTGCCACCAGCTGTTGCAAAACTACAACTCCCAGCATGTACTGATTGCCGACGGGCATGCTGGGAGAAGTAGTTATGCAATAGCTGGAGGTACGCAACTACAACTCCCAGCATGCCGAGATAGCTGATTGCTGTTTGGACATGCTGGGATTTGCAGTTTTGCAACATCTGGAGGGCTACAGTTTTAGAGAACACTGCAAAGTGATCTCCAAACTGTGGTCCTCCAGCTGTTGCAAAACTACAATTCCCAGCATGCCCTGACAGCGAACAGTTGTTTTGGCATGCCAAGAGTTGTAGTTTTGCAAGATCTGGAGGGCTACAGTTTAGGGACCACTATATAGTGGTCTCAAACCGTAGCCCTCCAGCTGTTGCAAAACTACATATTCCAGCATTCCCAAACAGCTGTCTGGGCATGCTGGGAGTTGTAGTTTTGCAACATCTGGAGGGCTACAGCTAGAGACCACTGTATAATGGTCTCAAACTGTACCCTCCAGATGTTGCTAGGCAACTCACCGGTTTCCGTCGGATCCAGCCGCACGTCATGGCCGCCCGACGATCTCCGTCGCCTGCAGCCTCCGTCGCCCGCCCGGATCGGTAAGTGGATCTTCGGCGCAGTGTCCTGTCGTTTCTCCGTCCTGCCCAGCCTATTGTGGGAGGGCAGGACGGGGAAAACGAAAGTAAACCCCCTCGCCCCCGATCTGCTATTGGTGGTCGCGTCTAGACCACGAATAGCAGGGATAGGAGGGGTGGCAACCCTGCCACCTCACTCCTATCGCTTAAGGGGGATCCTGGGTGTCTTAGACACCCGCGATCCCCCTTACATTCCAGGTCACCGGGTCACTATAGACCTGTAATGACCCGGAATCGCGCAAATCGCAAGTCCGATGACCCCCCTGGGCATTTGCGGGGAACGGAACTGCCCATGACGTAACTGTACGTCATGGGTCCTTCAGACCCAGGGTGTCGGGACGTAACGTTACGTCATGGGTCCTGAACGGGTTAAACCGCACGGTCAATGGCGTACGGGCAAAAAAAATCCAAATTCCAAAATAGCGTATTATTGGTCACTTTTTATATCATGAAAACATGAATAAAAAGCGATCAAATAGTCCAATCATTCCAAAAATGGTACCGATAAAAACTTCAGAACACGGCGCCAAAAAAGTGTCCTCAAACCGGCCCGTACGCGGAAAAATAAGTTATAGGGGTTAGAAGATGAGAATTTTTAACGTATACATTTTCCTGCATGTAGTTATGATTTTTTTTCTGAAGTACAATATCCAACCTATATAAGTAGTGTATCATTTTAACCGTATGGACTTACAGAATAAAGATAAGGTGTTATTTTTACCGAAAAATGCACTACGTAGAAACGGAAGCCCCCAAAAGTCACAAAATGAAATGTTTTCTTCTATTTTGTCACACAATTAATTTTTTTCCGTTTCGCCGTGGATTTTTTGGTAAAATGACTGTCACTGCAAAGTAGAATTGGTGGCGCAAGAAATATGCCATCATATGGAATTTTATGTGTAAAATTGAAAACGTTATGATTTTTAGAAGGTGATGAGGAAAAAATTAAAATGCAAAAACAGAAAAACCCTGCGTCCTTAAGGGGTTAAGGGAGCAATAAATGACCAAAATAAAGCATTTAAACTAATAAAACAGGATGGCAGTGAAGAAGCATTAAAAAGCTATAGAAAAAAAAGTAAAATATATGTAAAAAACAGATAAAAGCCGCAAAAATAGAGACAGAAAGACTCCTTGCCCAAGAGAATAAAACTAACCCCAAAATGTTCTTTAACCATATAAATAGCAAAAAGGTAAAAAATGAAAGTGTAGGCCCCTTTAAAAAATGACGAGGAGGAAATTATAAACGGGGATCAGGAAAAAGCAAATATATTAAACAAATTCTTCTCCACTGTATTCACTGAGGGAAAATGAAATGCCAGGTGAAATACAGCGAGATAAGGTAAACTCCCCAGGACTGGCGCATGGCAAATGTGGTGCCAATATTTTAAAAGGGGACAAAAGGTGACCCCGGGAATTATAGGCCTGTTAGTTTAACCTCTGTTTTATGTTAATTGTTTGAGGGTTTTCTAAGAGATGCTATTTTGGAATATCTTGATATAAATAAATGTACTGCATATCAGCATGGCTTTATGAGGGATCGGTCCTGTCAAACTAACCTGATCAGCTTTTATGAGGAGGTGAGCTCCAGACTGGACATGGGGCAATCGCTGGATGTCGTATATCTGAATTTTTCCAAAGCATTTGATACGGTTCCACATAAAAGGTTGGTGCATAAAATGAGAGGGATTGGGCTGGGGGAGAATGTGTATAAGTGGGTAAGTAACTGGCTCAGTGATAGGCAACAGAGGTTGGTTATTAATGGTACTTATTCTGATTGGGTGACTGTTACTAGTGCGGTACCACAGGGGTCAGTCTTGGGTCCTGTCCTGTTTAATATATTTATTAATGACCTTTTGTAGAGGGGTTGAATAGTAAAGTAGCAATCTTTGCAGATGATACTAAACTCTGTAAAGCGGTAAACGCCATAGAGGACAGTGCACTGTTACAAATGGATCTGGATAGGTTGGAGTTTTGGGCTGGCAAGTGGCAGATGCGGTTCAACACTGATAAATGTAAGGTTATGCACATGGGGAAGAAAAATCCAGGCTGGAAAAGGACTTGGGAGTCTTAGTTAACAGTAAATTTAGCTGTAGTGACCAGTGTTGGGCAGCTGCGGCCAAGGCAATTAATGTCATGGGGTGCATCAATGGTGCATAGATGCCCACGACAAGGAAATAATTCTACTGTTGTACAAATCACTAGTCAGACCACACATAGAATACTGTGTACAGTACTAGGCACCAGTGTACAAGAAAGATATAGTGGAGCTGGAGAGGGTTCAAAGAAGGGCAACCAGGGTAATATGGGGAATGGGAGGACTACACTACCCAGAAACATTATCGGAATTAGAGTTATTTAGTTTCGAAAAAAAGAAGGCTTAGGGGCGACCAAATAACTATGTATAAATATATCAGGGTACAGTACAGAGATCTCTCCCATGATCTATTTATACCCAGGACTGTATCCATAACATGAGAGCATCCTCTACGTTTAGAGAAAAGAAGGTGTTTCTACACCACCACAGACGGGGGTTCTTTACTGTAAGAGCAGTGAGACTGGAATTCTCTGCCAGAGGAGGTGGTCATGGTGAACTCTGTAAAAGAGTTCAAAAGGGGTCTGAATGCATTTTTGGAGAATAATAACATCACCGGTTATGTATTCTGACTGCCATATTTGGAGTCGGGAGGACAAAAGACAAAGGAGCTTCCTTGTGTGGAATCGACTGTGTTGCATGGGGATGCGTGGAGGGAGGAAACGTGCTCACCTGGAAAGGGTGTGCTAGTTCAGGCACAACACTTGCAAAGGCATGTAGAGATGGAGAGAGCTGCTGCGGCTTCCCAAACAGATAGCATTAGCATAGAATCAAGATGAGTGAGGAAGAGAGTGATGCCCGCGTTGCTCTGTGTCCGGTGGAATCGGTGAAGACTCTGGAGTCAATGATGGTAGTAGATCAAACTTTATTTCGTTCACACAACACGTTTCTGGGTGTAAACCCTTTCATCAGGCGTGATACAATCAAAGTGAAGTAGCCAGGTTTATATGCATACGGGAACAGGTGGGTTGCAATAGGTTGTGATATAGTTTGAACTTGATGGACTCTGGTCTTTTTTCAACCTCATGAACTATGTATGTATAATTAAGAATAGGAAATGACATATCGGAACAGGTAAAAATACGTAACACACATTATATAAAATAGAAAAAGCTATATAAATACACCAAATCTTTCCCTTGTATAGAAAAGGACCTCATTCATCCAGGCGCTGCCGGTTAGGTCATCAGGTGCACAAAATGATGCAATGTATACCTTGGAATATTGTATACATGAAAGTTTATTAAAAAATAATAAACAACATACAGATTACGCGTTTCGAGGGTGACTCCCCTCTTCCTCAGATCAGGTGTGCTGTCATACAACAAACAGGAAAGTATTTATGTGAAAAAAGGGCGCCAAAACACCTAAGGGGGCGTGGCCAGGAAGTGGGATGTAACCAAAAAACAAGTGTAAACAGGTAAAATAAAGTAAAGAAAAAAAAAAAAAAAAAAAAAAAAAAAAGGTCTGTATAACGCGATGCGCTCATGTTTCCAAGGACGCGTCGCTAAGGTGAGCCTGATGAATGAGTGTTGGCATTAAAGGGGTATAAAAAAAAAAAAAAAAAAAAAAAAAAAAAAAAAAATTAAGATTAAAAAAAAAAAAAATAAAAAAAAAAAATTCATAAATGCATAACATATAGAATGCATAACATAGTAATTTATGAAATATAAAAAATATACATATAAAATATATAAGTAAATGTAAATAAATAATAATAATAATAAAAATACATAAAGATGGCATATAAAAGATAAAAAAAGAAAAAAATACAGATCCATGTATGTATACACATACATCCACACATCCACATGCACAACTACTGACATGTGTGACAAGTGGTCATTAAATTTTATCACCACTTTCACTAAAGAGAACAAACTTATTAAAGGAATCCTACACAAACATTGGGCGATCCTTTTAAAAGACCCTTACTTACGAGATATTCTCCCACCCAAACCTGCAGTCACATTCCGGAGGGGACGGACCCTTCGCAACATTATTGCACCCAGTAGATTGCGCTCCCAGAAAGTTAGTAAGTTGACCTTTCTATCTTCAACTGGGTCATACAAATGCTCCTCCACAAAATGCAAATGTTGTGCAAATATTACAAATAAATGCAAGTCCTTCTCCTCAAATAGGACAGGAGAATCCTTTGAGATTAAATCCTATATAAACTGTGCCTCCCAATACATTATTTATCTGCTGGAATGCCCCTGTGGGCTTCAATATGTGGGGCGCACCATCAGAAGTCTCCGAGAAAGGATTAACAAGCATAGGAGCAATACAAAGAATGGTTTCCTTTTACACAGTGTCTCTAGGCATCTCACGGAACTTCACAAACAAGACTTTGGATGTATTCGTTTAACCCCAATAGAAATGATACCCAAAGACGACCCTCATAGATTTGCTACACTACGTAAGAGGGAAAATTTTTGGATATATAAATTAAAAACTCTCATACCTACAGGATTAAACGAAATGATCGAATGTAACTTCTAATTTCCTCCGTTGTCTTTTTATCATCCATTCAGTGCTCTTTATGTAGTGTATGTGTGTGTGTATATATATATATATGTATATATATATGTATATATATGTATGTATATATATATTTATATATATATTATTTTATTATTATTAATTTTTTTTTTTTATCCATTACAGCCCTAATTTTGATATGTGTATCTCCCAATCCTATTGTCGTTATTCAATAATTCTGAGTAGTTGTGCATGTGGATGTGTGGATGTATGTGTATACATACATGGATCTGTATTTTTTTCTTTTTTTATCTTTTATATGCCATCTTTATGTATTTTTATTATTATTATTATTTATTTACATTTACTTATATATTTTATATGTATATTTTTTATATTTCATAAATTACTATGTTATGCATTCTATATGTTATGCATTTATGAATTTTTTTTTTTTTTTTTTTTTTTTATTTTTTTTTTTTTTTTAATTTTAATTTTTTTTTTTTTTTTTTTTTTTTTTTTTTTATACCCCTTTAATGCCAACACTCATTCATCAGGCTCACCTTAGCGACGCGTCCTTGGAAACATGAGCGCATCGCGTTATACAGACCTTTTTTTTTTTTTTTTTTTTTTTTTTTTTTTTTTTTTTTTTTTTTTTCTTTACTTTATTTTACCTGTTTACACTTGTTTTTTGGTTACATCCCACTTCCTGGCCACGCCCCCTTAGGTGTTTTGGCGCCCTTTTTTCACATAAATACTTTCCTGTTTGTTGTATGACAGCACACCTGATCTGAGGAAGAGGGGAGTCACCCTCGAAACGCGTAATCTGTATGTTGTTTATTATTTTTTAATAAACTTTCATGTATACAATATTCCAAGGTATACATTGCATCATTTTGTGCACCTGATGACCTAACCGGCAGCGCCTGGATGAATGAGGTCCTTTTCCATTTTCCGTTTGATGACTACGTCAGGACGTATGTGCCTGTGACCTCCGGCTTGCAGCCCTCCTTTGGACATCAGTGAGTACCCCTATTTGGGGTGATATGCGTTACTTCTATTTACATCTGGTGAGCAGCCACCTATAAGTGCCGTGGGTTTCTCCCACATTTACACTTGCTGTTTGTGTTTAAGGGTAATACACGAGGCGCCGTTCCCCGGTCTTTTTTCTTTCTATTTATTTCCCTTGTATAGGGATATGAAACCTATAGAATAAAGTATTGAAAAAAATTTATAAAAAAATTGAAAAACATTTTTTTTATTCTACATATATATATATGTATATGTGTGTGTGTATATATATACGTGTATATACATATTTGGTATTCCATAAACTCAGTCCATTCTCTCAATGCATTCATTTAGGCCCTCAGGCCAAAGAGTGTTAAAATGGAAAATCCAAAAGGATTCCCTATTAACAAGACGCTGGAACCGGTTGGGTGTATTTATATCAATGGTTTCAATAATAGATACTGTAATGGAGTCAGTGTCATCTTTGTGATTTAGTGCAATATGCCTAGATACACTATGCTGCATACATTTTGTATTAATATTATGTCGATGTTTGTTCATCCTCAGGGTTTGTATTGTTCTCCCTATATACTGTATACCGCTTCTACAAGATAATAAATAGATTACGTAGGAGAATGAGCAATTATAATAATCTTTTACAACTATTGATTCATCAGTGGAATGAGAGTAGGTTTTCGGATTGCCGTTAGCAGATATCCATTTGCAGCATAAACATCTGGAAATGTTACATGGAAAAGTGCCTTGCAGGGAATAAAAAAAAAAAATTGATAGGGAGTATTTCTTTCCTACTATTGAGTCTACTAGGTGCAAGATGGTTACGCAATGTTTTAGCTTTCCTATAGGTTATCATCGTTTTTTTGGGTAACAGTTTTTTTTTTTTAAACAGGAGCGGATAAAAGGGTAGACAAATGTTTTTTCAAGATTCCCATTATTTTATTGGGTGCGTTGTTAAAAGTAGTGATAAAATTAAATTTACGTGCCAAGTTTTTATCCAAATTATTTTTATTTTTTATATGCTTTTTTTTTACCATATTTGGAGTCTGGAAGGAATTTTTACCCCCAGTATGAGGGTTTTTTGCCTTCCTCCTGGATCAACTCAGTAGGGACTCATTAGGGACTCATTAGGGTTATAGGTTGAACTTGATGGCCTCCGGTCTTTTTTCAACCTTATGAACTATGTTACTAACTTCCTGTGCAACATGTAGCAGCTGATAAGTACTAGAAGGATTAAGATGTTTAGATAGAGGTAATTAAAAAATCTGTTTAACTTTCTGGCACAAGTTGATTTAAAAAATGTTTTCCAGAGGAGTACCCCTTTAAAGACTGGGACGCTATCCTGAGAGCTGTGCGCATCAAGGGAGAGGTGCGGTTCAATGGTAGCAGAGTGGCCTTCTCTCCTGATTTTTCTGTGGAGCTCCGCAAGTAAAGGACTTGGTTCAACAAAGTTTGCCTACGGCTACCCACCAAGGGATACAAATATCATATGCTGTTTCTGGTGCGGATGAGGGTGGCGGATGAAGCCTCCATGGAGTTCTTTTAAACCTCCCGGCTGAAGCCCTGCAGTGGGTGGATGTGGCTCCTCTGGCCCCTTTTCTGTACTGATCCTGTTGAAAGGCGCTGGATTGTTGCTTCCTCTGGGTAGTTAGTGCAAGGAGTCGGGATTCCTTATTGTTTTAGAACCCCCCTAGGTTTGTGTTTTCCCTTTTTAGGGACTTCCGGGATGGGTGTAGTTCTCTGGCCCTAGTTTCTCTCCTGCTGGGATTTTATGGTTTTCTACTACATGCCAGGAAGGTTGGAGCAAATTGTGATTGGCTTAGTGTTTAGTTGGTTAGTCTTGCTACTGCCCAAGTTTAGTTAGTGTTTAGATTATAGGTCTACACTTATTCCTTATAGTTAGACGGAATTATTGGGAAAGTTAATTTTTGCCTATTTGTATTGTTTTTTCTTTGTGTTTGTGCTCAGTGTGATGGTATGTGTGGTGTGTGTGTTCCGGAGCTACCTCCTTGTTGATTAGTATGGTTGGCGTATTTTTCCTGTTCATCTTTCTGCTACTTGTTCATGATGGGGTCCCTTAAGATTGTCGGCTGGAATGATCTTAATTCTCCATTCAAGAGGGCGCTTGGTCTTGACTTTGTCAAGCGGCACTCCCCACACTTAATTTGCCTCCAGGAAACACACAGTACCTTTGATCTTGTTAAATGTTCTAATCCTCCCAGTTCACTGCCCCCATCATGGTAAACCACCCCCTGCCTTTATTTTTATTATTTATTTGTTTCCTACCTTGGTATTCCTCAGTTTGTCAGATTCACAGACTGGGAAGGGGGGCATTCCCCAGCAGGCGTGACATCATCTGAAGCCATACAGGGGAGAATTTCCTCCCTCATTCTGCTACATACACCCCAGAGCAGTTCAGTGTGAGATGAGCTGTGATTGGCTAAGGCTGTACACGCCCCTCTAAGCACTTCAGACTGCATTTGTTTTTGTTTTTTTGTTTTTTTTAAATACTTCTGCCAGGTCCAAAGTTTGTGCAAGTATGGAGACACCTAGTGGCAGCTTTTTAAAACACAAATATAAAACAAAATTTTTTTTTATAAACACCGTACATAAGAAAGATTTTTTTTTTTATTTACCATAAGGAGTGCAATAGTAAAACTATTTTTTAATGACAGTGTCCATTTATGTGATTACTGCAAAGTTGGTCTCCTTCCCCTCTGATCCTATTCTTTTTGTAGGTGACTTCAATTCAGTTTTGGATCCCTTGATCGATCGCACCAGCCCTGCTGACCCCGACTCTTCCATGCTCAATTCCTAGCGCCTGGCATTGAGTCTCACTGACATGTGGAAATAAACGTATCCAACTGACTTGGCGTTCCTTTTTTTTTTTTTCTCTCTTCAGTCCAAAAGTTGGTTTCTCGGATAGACCTTGCCTTTGCCTCAGCTGATCTTTTGCTTGCAGTAAGCGATATTCTATATACTAGTAGAGGGATCTCATACCATTCCGCTGTTATTCTTACCCTTAATCTAGGCCCCTGCCCCTCTTCTAGGGTATGGCGGATGCACCTGGGATGGCTTCAGGCTGAAGCTGTATCTAAGGCTTTGGGGGGTTGCCTATAGTAGTAGCCAATCTACTGCTGCAAGGCCCTCTCGGAAGCCGCATGCGCCATTCTCTGTCCAGCCACCCCCTAATTGTTGCCTTATAGGCATCCCACTGAACAAGGAAATTAGGGTTATCAGCATTATTGTCCCAGTGAGCATAATGCTGATAACCATAATGTCCTTGGTCAGTGGCAACAATTAAGGGGTGGCTGGACAGAGAATGGTGCATACTGCTTCGGAGAGGGCTTTGCAGCTAGAGATTGGTGTGCTGGAGGCGGCAGTGATCCTGGATCCTTCCCCTGTAGCAGAACAATCCTGGGTTAAAGCGCAGAGTGCCTTATTGATTCTACAAAGGGATCGGGTGCAAAAGAAATTGGTTAATAGGGAAGCTGCCCTTTTTGAATTCGGGGACAAGAATGGAAAACTTCTGGCTTACTTGGCAAAGGAGAGTAGCCCAGTGACTTCGATCCCCTGTATCCAGGGTGTTGGGGGGCTTTGGTGTCGGATATGGTAGCTATTAACGGGGTGTTTCGGGGCTTCTCAGTCTCCTGTTGCTCCAGATGGGCTCGGTCTCTTCCTTGAGGCTCTGTCCCTTACTCCATTGACCCTGTCCCAATCTTCTGCTCTAGATGCTCCTTTTTCTGTGGAGGAGGTGACACAGGTCCTCAGGGATATGCCCTCTGGGAAGACACTGGCTTGGATGGTATGTTGGTTGACTGGTACAGAATGAACGAGGAGAAGCTGGTCCCTATTATATTGAAACTCTATCGGGTGGCTTCCAAGTTTGTAGTGCTTCTGGACTCTATGAAGGAGTCTCTTATTGTAGTTCCACTTACACCTGGCAAGGATCCGACCATGTCTGCTCCTGATGCCCATTTTCCCTACTTAATGTGGATATCAAAATTATGACAAACATTCTGGTGAATAGACTTAGAGGGGTCATTACTTCTCTAGCTCATCCTGACCAGACTGGGTTTATGCCGGGTATGGCTACTGACATTAATGTGAAGCGGCTCCAGCTTAATATATTTTGCCGCAGAGGAGGATGCCTCTTTGGGCTTTGTAGCTAGCCTTGATATTTACAAGGCTTTCGACTCTGTAAAGATGCAGGATATTTGGTGCCTGTTGCAGGTCCTCTGGTTTGGCCCTAACTTTAGATCTTGGATTTACCTTCTCTATGATAGGCCTAGGGCTCGAGTTCGTATGACTCTCAAGGTGTCAGATTAATTTCCTTTGGGTAAGGGCACGAGGCAGGGCTTTCCCTTATCACCTTTTTTTCCTCGCTGACAGTAGAGCCTTTGGCTGCGGCTATCCACGCCTCCCAGTCCATTAATGGGTTGCGTAGGGGGTCCCTGGAGGAGAAGGTCTCTTGAGCCTCTCTTGTCCAGTACTGCTTGTGTTTACAGTCTTGGACTTCTCTGCCCTTTTCCTTAGTGGGTAGGGTGAATATTTTAAAAATTATTTTCCTCCCGATATTCCTGTACCTGTTCCACCGGTCTCCGACTATCCCTCCAAAGTGTTTTTTTTTGGGTTTTTTTTAAACTTAATATGGCATTCTAAGATCCTTCTACTGGCAGGGCAGGCCTCCGAGGTTGGATAAGGCTTTACTCCAGGCGCCAAAGCAGTGGGGTGGCTTGGCAGCTCCGAATATGCACAATTATTTGCCATTCACTTGCTTGGCGAACACCATTCATATCCTTCCTTTTCTGATATGCTGCTCCGTTTTAATGTCCCTTGGAGTGCCTTTTACCGGTATCTCCAGTTGAGACATGTGGTTCATGCGCAGTTTGGCTCCCTGGAAGTCGCACCTGCCTTTTCTGATGTTAAGTTGCTCCTGGGTACCACCGACCTTATGAAAATGCTGACGCAGGCTTATACATTACTTGTATAAATCTGTGGGACCTATTCCGTATGTACCGGAAGATCAGTGGAAGGAGGTAGAATTGACTTACTATGCTACGGTGGTTAGCACTAGGGCTCTGCTGATTCAATCCAGTTTCATCCTACGACTTTTTTATACTAATACTCCTGCTAAACTAAAACGTATTGGTGTTTCTTCCTCAGATCTGTTTTCGTTGTTCGCTGGATGTGGGCTTTCTTCTGTCCTGTGCTCGTAAGGTCATTGTTATGGTTTGGAAGAATACTACTGCTCCCCCTATTTCCCACTGGATCAATGTCCAGCTGTATCATACCTTGTATACCAGTCGTAAGTTTGATAAAGTTTGGATGCCCTGGTTGATGTTGGAAGAGTCAACTAATTCACCTGGGCAGGTGCGCTCTCAGGTTCGCTCTCGTTCTAGTCTGATTATTCTGTTTTGGAGGGGGAAGGGTCTCCGGGGTGTTAATGGTGTATGTATGTGAATGTTTGGTTCTGGTCTTTGTTGGGCTGTTCTACTCCCGGGGTTGCACGGAGTGGACCCTACTCCTGTTTTTTTTTCTTCTGTTGTGGGAGGAGGTTCTTTATTGGTGATTCTTATTGTCCATTTATAGATGTGTACCTCTGTGTGGCGCTGTTAATGCCTTCCTGCTGTTTGGGCACTACTGGGGTGGCTACCTGGAGTGTTGTTTTGTTGTAACTTGAAAAACTGCAAAAATAAAACCTTTTTAAAAAGTATGATACACCTGAATGACATAGGAAAATCTAAGTTATACACTCACCATATTGTCTTTGGTGGTAGAGTACAGGCAATCTCCAATAATCAGTGTGTGTACACCATAAAATCAGAGAGGAAAGGGTCACAAAGCAGGGCTGCCAGGCTCCCCAGAGAAGTGAGGGAGGGGGAGGACTCACAGTGCAGGCAAGAGAAGGACGCGGCACCTCCCTTTGAGACAATTGAAAAGACATTGAGCAGCTGTAATATGCTATTTTTTTGTGTGAAATATAGATGATGGATACATTAAAATTGGATGTACATGATCAGGATTAGGTTCTGAATAACATATAACATATTTTTTTTTTGTGTGTGATCTGAGGATCTGACTGATACACTTTAACTTTCCGGCACCAGTTGACTTTTCCAGGCAGCTTTCTATGTTGTTGTTTTTGTTGGTTGTTGTGTGGTGGTGGTTGTTTGTTGTTGTTATAACAAACAGAAACTGACTAGTTCGCCCACACTAAATCCAATATACTGTGTTATTGTGTGGATGAACCGCTTTAAAAAGAAGGGTTGCTGACATTTTGGGTGAAGTATTTCCGGTGTTCTGCCCATTTATATTTCCGTAGCTATTGCGCCACTGTGCACAATGGAGTCTGGGAGCCAGCTTGCCGAGCTCCCCTGCCTCCTTCATATTCACTTCCCAGCCTGCCACCTTTCTGAATTTTCCAATATGTTCACTCTCATGTCACTAGGATGCGCGCTACTCTCTGATGCTGATGCCTCGCTACACCCGGAAGGCAGCGGTGCCTGCGCTTTTTTTTTTACAGACCAAAGCGCTCACCCCCACGGCAAGATAGTAAATAAATTAGCATATTCATGAGAGAGGTGGGCCGGGCAGTGAATATGGAGGAGGAATGGGAACTCTGCTAGTCCACGCCCCGTCTCCCTTGTGCTCAGGAGCGCAATAGTTACGGAAATTTAAAGGGGTTATCCAGGAAAAAATTATTTTTATATATATCAACTGGCTCCAGAAAGTTAAACAGATTTGTAAATTACTTCTATTAAAAAATCTTAATCCTTTCAGTACTTATGAGCTTCTGAAGTTGAAGGGTAGCTCCCACCATCACTTTTTTTTTTTTTTTTGTCCCTGTCTATTACCCATCTATCCCTAACCCCCTCCCTGCCTTTAATTATTATTTTTTACATATTAAAAATGCTTTTTTTTGTCTGCCTGGCAGTGTGCTCACTACCAGGCAGACTTCCCCAGCAGGCACCACGTCACTGATGCCTGCTGGGGCCGAAACTTCCGCCCGTAGTTCACCTATACAGGGTGCCTCCAGCTGTTTCCTCACTGCAACTTCCAGCTTGCCCTGACATCTATTGGCTGTCAGGGCATGCTGGGAGTTGTAGTGGGGAAAAAACTGGAGGCATATTGTATAGGTGAACACCGGAGCACATACCACATACCACATACCGCGCAGCCCGCAACTAGGAGGGCGACCCCTAGTGGCCGAATTTAAAAGTGATTTTAAACTGTTATAAAATCACTTTTTAATTAAACTATATTAGAGATATGTTGTACTTAAGTACTACAACATATCAATTTTTTGTTTTCATGACAGTACCCATTTAAGGTTGTTCTTTTCTGTCTAAGTGCTCTCTGATGACAGGTGTCTCGGGAACCGCCCAGTTTAGAAGGTTTGCTATGGGGATTTGCTTCTAAACTGGGCTTTTCCCGAGACAGGTGTTATCAGAGAGCACTTGACACAAAAGAACAACCTTAACTTCAGAAGCTCATAACAAACAAATCTGTTTAACTTTCTGTAGCCAGTTGATATATATTAAAAAAGTTTTTTCCTGGATAACCCCTTTAAATGGCCAGAAAATACTTAATTAAAAAATGCGAGTAACCCTTCCTTCTTTTTAAAGCTTTTCATCCGCACTATAACCCAGTATATTGACTTTAGTGTGGTTGGACTAGCTGTTAGTCTCTTTTAAGTCTATAATGCATTATTACAAAAAAAAAAAAAAAATTCCCAGCACTATTATAAGTATTCAGGTGCACACTTCAGTGGCTGAAATAAAAATGCTACAAATAAAATTACAGCAGCACACTGTTAGCGCTAAGATATATATATATATATATATATATATATATATATATATATATATATATATATATATATATAATATTATATATATATATATATATATATATATATATATATATACAGTACAGCACTCCAAAGTAAACTTGTGAGTTTATTCTCTCATAGCAGCATACAATGTTTCAACTCCTCCTGGAGGAGTTGAAACGTTGTATGCTGCTATGAGAGAATAAACTCACAAGTTTACTTTTGAGTGCTGTGTTCTACTGGTTTTTTATTGGAACATGGACTGTGATGGGGTCTTTTAACGCTGGCCCCCCCCCTCCCCCTTACCTATGTTGGATAAGTAGTGCTGCAGTTTTTCTATTGTTTTTTATATATACACACATTTTAAATTGCAATACTGCTATACAAAAAAAATAAAGGTTGTTAACATATCAAATCTTCCTCAACAGTAAGCAGACCACATTTAGGATGGATCCTACACTATAAATTTGCCGCTAGCTCTAAGCCTACACTTTCTGGGTATGTAAGATTCAGCTACTCCCTTTTGAGTGGCTGCCACCATTTTGGTTATGCACTCTGCCCATTATCCTGTGTGATTTTAAGCAGGGGAGTAGCTGTGCCTTTAATGGCCAGAAATTCTAGGATTAGTGCTAGCCCAGGAGAAAGATATTCATGGTCTTGGGTCTGTCCCAAATGAGGTTAACTTACCGTGGTGGAATGGGATACACTATTTGGCCAAATGGTATGCTAAAAACGTCTTTATTTTTATTTATTTTTTCTTCATAGCAGTATTGCAATTTAAATAGTGTCATATTATACATATATCTTGGCACAGTGTGTGCTGTTGTTTCATGCTTGCATATGATGCATTAGTAAACGCACTACAAACACAACATTTTTGCCGTGGTGTTCTTGCATTACATTTGGACATTTTTTCTTTCAAACACAGTAAACTTTAAGGGTCCATTCACACTGCGTAATCTCCCCTCACTGAATTCAATGAGCGGAGATTACATCTGGCGGCCGCCGCCGAAAATACTTCGGCACTAGCGCCGCGGGGCACTGAGCCATCAGCATTGATGGCTATGCAGTGCTTTCATAATCCACGCAAAGAAGGAACATGTTCTTTCTTTGCGCGGAACAGTTTCAGCGGCGGAATTATCCGCCACTGAAATTCTGGAGTGTAAATGGTCGCTTTTTCTATAAATTTTTTTATGGTACATGGAGTGATCAAAACGTCCCATCAAAATAATGATCGTATAGTACCAATTAAAACTACAGACAACAGCGCAAAATATTAGCCCTCATATACTGTAGCCATGTATGCAGAAAAATAAAAGTTATAGGGTTCAGAAGATGACAGTTTTTAAACATGCTAATTTTGGTGTGTAGTTGTGTTTTTTAAATTTTTTTAAGTAGCTTAAAAAAAACTACATGAATTGGGTATCCTTGTAATTGTATGGACCTACAGGATAAAGATAATGTGCCATTTTTACAGAAAAGTGCACTGCGTAGAAACAGAAGCCCCCAAAAATCCCTCTCTGAAAACAGCCCCACCCTCCTGAGAGACTCAGACCATGTGGTTTCTGCCCTGCACAAATTAGTCATGCTCTCTTTAGTTTTGAAAACTGGGTGGTGTATGCAGCATCAGCCAATCAGACCCTGAACCTCTCTGCTGCTCAGAGCATGAGGATGGTGGCTGCTCTCAGAGAGGGAGAGGAAAGGATGGTGAAGAATATCAAGCAGCCAGAGAAGGGGCCACAGGAGCCATGCGTATCCGGCAGGTTGGTTTACAGGGAACATATCCAGATGGCTTTGGAGTGTGCGAGTGTATGTATGTATGTATGTGTGTATATGTGTGTGTATATGTATGTATATGTATGTATATATATAATATGTGTGTGTGTGTATATATATTAGAGATGAGCGAAGTTACAGAAATTCTATTCGTCACAAACCTCGCAGCTCGGTGGATGCTGAGTTTAGCCTGCATAAATTAGTTAAGCTTTTTGGTGGGTTGGAAAAGGTGACTACAGTCTTAGGAGACTTTTGTAGGGGATATCTTGTCTAATCCTGTTGCTGGATGCTTATATAGATTTTTTTAAATAAGGGCCTAACTCTCTTACATGGGGAAGTGGGAATCTGACATACATATGTGTATACCCATTTGAGTCAAGTCTCTATGTGGATAAAAACAAGCTACTTGCAATCCCCCCAGAAATTTTTACAAATTTGTAAATTACTTCTATTTAAAAATCTTAATCCTTCCAGTACTTATCAGCTGCTGTATACTCCACAGGAAGCTTTTTTCCTTTTTAAAATTATTTACTGTCTGACCACAGTGCTCTCTGCTGACACCTCTGTCCATGTCAGGAACTGTCCAGACCAAGAGACAGTTCCTGACATGGACAGAGGTGTCAGCAGAGAGCACTGTGATCAGACAGAAAAGAAATTCAAATATAAAAGCACTTCCTGTGAAGCATACAGCAGCTGAGAAGTACTGTAAGAATTAAGATTTTTAAATAGAAGTAATCTACAAATCTGTTTAATTTTTTGGCAGCAGTTGACTTACAAAAAAAAAAAAATAATAATTCTACCGGAGTACCCCTTTTTAAGCTTTCTCACTTCTATCAATCCCTATCCAATCTTTTGTTAGAGAGGTTGTGGTCAAGTTGGCTCTTTAATTCACATTTTCTGGAGTTGCCCAAAGTTAAGAGTTTTCCACAATAAGGAGATTTTAGTTCTTACCTGCCAGACAGTAATGGACATGCTCAGAAAGGATACATGCTTGCCTTGGGGCTAAATTGCTATGTTGTGAGATTACCATAACACTGTGGCTATCTTTTTGTGAACTGGCTATTTCCTGTTCAAGTTCACTCCCTCAAACTAAAAGTCCCATGATTTCTTGTTTGTAATTGGGAAGTCACTTTTTCTAACTCCCACACATCAGCTTTCCCACCCATTGAAACACATTTGTGATTCCTTCCATGCAATAGACCAGGGATATTCAACTGGCGGATCGCGGTCCAGATGCGGACCGCGGCGGTCAGCCATGCAGACCACCTGCCTCTCTCCCCTCATTCATTTGTATAGATGTCTTAAGACAACGATACAAATGAATAGCCACAGCCTTGAGTGAGGGAACGCTATGTCCCCTGCCTGGTGCTTTTCCTGTGATGCAGGCGGCGCAATCAGCAGTGCCTGCATAATCTGCTCTGGCCAGGCCAGACTAGAAGAGGCCAGAGCAGCGCGGGACCTGGGACGGGAGCCAAGCTCTCAGGTGAGTAGTCATTCCCCCACATGGGACTCTCCAGTTGTTACAGAACTACAACTCAGCATGATGGGAGTTGTAGTTTGCAGCAGCTGAAGAGTCACAGTGACACAGTTTATGTGGTGGCGCAGTGACTTCATATATTCTGGGGGTGCGGTGACTTCATATATTCTAGGGGCACGGTGACTTCATGTATTCTGGGGACGCGGTGACTTCATGTATTCTGGGGGTGCAGTGACTTCATATATTCTATGGGGGCACGGTGGCATAATTTATTGTTTTATGGTACAATTAGTCGGTACATGGCACAGTGTTAAAATTATATTTGGGGGCATATTGTGTTGCAGTACTATACCAGGGACATAGCGTGTGGCAGTACTATACCAGGGACATAGTGTGTGGCAGTACTATACCAGGGATATAGTGTGTGACAGTACTATACCAGGGATATAGCGTGTAGCAGTACTATACCAGGGATGGGGCTATAGCGTTTGGCGGTACTATACCAGTTATGGGGATATAGCGTGTGGCGGTACTATACCAGGGATGGGGATATAGCATGTGGCGGTACTATACCAGGGATGGGGATATAGCGTGTGGCGGTACTATACCAGGGATGGGGATATAGCGTGTGGCGGTACTATACCAGGGATGGGGATATAGCGTGTGGCGGTACTATACCAGGGATGGGGATATAGCGTGTGGCAGTACTATACCAGGGATGGGGATATAGCGTGTGGCAGTACTATACCAGGGATGGGGATATAGCGTGTGGCTGAACTATGCCAGGGATGGGGATATAGCGTGTGGCAGTACTATGCCAGGGATGGGGATATAGCGTGTGGCTGTACTATACCAGGGATGGGGATATGGCGTGTGGCAGTAATATACCAGGGATGGGGATATAGCATGTGGCAGTACTATACCAGGGATGGGGATATAGCGTGTGGCAGTGTCGACACAAGAATTATACACCAAACAGGCCTGTTGGTATAAACTTTCTCAGCATACTCTCAGCTGCCCCAAAGGAGTTCTGTTTAATCCAGGAAGTACATTTAGTTTTTACATTTGACAAAGGAGGTTTAGTTATGACGTCAAAGTCAGCATGTTACATTTTGATTGGTTGTTTGATGATTGTGTCTGTATATATTAGTATTAGAGATGAGCGAACTTACAGTAAATTCGGTTCGTCACGAACTTCTCGGCTCGGCAGTTGATGACTTATCCTGCGTAAATTAGTTCAGCCTTCAGGTGCTCCGGTGGGCTGGAAAAGGTGGATACATTCCAAGGAAAGAGTCTCCTAGGACTGTATCCACCTTTTCCAGCCCACCGGAGCACCTGAAAGCTGAACTAATTTATGCAGGAAAAGGCGTCAACTGCCGAGCCGAGAAGTTCGTGACGAATCAAATTTACTGTAAGTTCGCTCATCTCTAATTAGTATATCTAGTGTCCATTTATTTCTTGGCAGAAGTTCCTCTACAGGGAAATTCCAGAGTTCTCTGTTCGTCAGATATTTTGTCTTTCAATTCTTTTCTCCGCCGTGCCAGCATCATGGCAAGGCCTCCATCATTGTCACGAGCAGATTGCAAGCTGGTTTATGGGTTAAGGGGTAGGTAGCAAATATATTTTTTCATTACAGCAATGGCATATTAGTATTAATATATTGATCAGTCATTAGAAACATAAGGGTCATCCCTATCAGCAATACTATACCAGGGATAGGCATATAGTGTGTGGCAGTACTATACCAGGGATAGGGATATAGTGTGTGGCAGTACTATACCAGGATAGGGGGATATAGTGTTTGGCAGTACTATACCAGGGATAGGGGGATATAGTGTGTGGCAGTACTATACCTGGGATAGGGGGATATAGTGTGTGGCAGTACTATACCAGGGATAGGTGAATATAGTGTGTGGCAGTACTATACCAGGGATAGGGGTATAGCGTGTCGCTGTACTATACCAGGGATGGGGATATGGCGTGTGGCAGTAATATACCAGGGATGGGGATATAGCATGTGGCAGTACTATACCAGGGATGGGGCTATAGCGTGTGGCAGTACTATACCAGGGATGGGGATATAGCGTGTGGCGGTACTATACCAGGGATGGGGATATAGCGTCTGGCGGTACTATACCAGGGATGGGGATATAGCGTGTGGCGGTACTATACCAGGGATGGGGATATAGCGTGTGGCAGTACTATACCAGGATAGGGGGATATAGTGTTTGGCAGTACTATACCTGGGATAGGGGGATATAGTGTGTGGCAGTACTATACCAGGGATAGGGGAATATAGTGTGTGGCAGTACTATACCAGGGATAGGGGTATAGTGTGTGGCAGTACTATACCAGGGATAGGGGATATAGTGTGTGGCAGTACTATACCAGGGATAGGGGGATATAGTGTGTGGCAGTATTCAGGGGCACAGCGTGTGGCAGTATTCAGGGGCACAGCGTGTGGCAGGATTATATTCAGGGGTATAGTCTCCGTCAGTATTCAGAAAATACAGGAAACTGTACATTTACATCCTCCAGACTTCAGTCGTTTTACCTATTTCCTTCATGGCCCTGCGGCCACTAGGTGTGAATCAGGCCTCAGTGCTTCGCTCTGACTTTTACCAGTGGCCGACCTGGATAAGCTTAGCCTCACTAAGAATAGTTGAGTACCCCTGCAATAGACCATTGTTTTCTAACCAGGGTGCCTCCAGTTGTTGCAAAACTAAAATTCCTTGCAGAATGATCTCCCTCCCACCCATCAGACATTCCACCATTGAAGTAAAGACAGGCTCCCTTTCATCACCTGACGTGATGTAATGTCATGGGCTACACTGCAACCTGATAGAACCTTAGACAGTAATTTTGTATGTTGTTAAAAATAAACATTGGGGAAAAAATCACAGAAGAATTGCGAGACCATAATGAAACACAGGTACAGACCCTATATTATGAACTAAACTATCTTTTCAGCCCCTGTAGCATAGTCAAATAAAAAAAATAATAAAATCCCGATATACTCCTTTAAGATCTTTATGGAGAGGCATTGAAACATTAACCTCTTAAGGACGCAGGGCATACCTGTACGCCCTGCGCCCAGTCCCGCTGTTTAAAACTGGGTCACGCCGTGACCCCGAATTACACCGGGTCAGTCCCGGCTGCTATTGATAGCTGCAGATTGTTGTGCCGCGCAATATTAACCCTTCAGAGGCGGCGATCAAAGTTGATTGCCGCGTCGAAAATGAAAGTAAAAGCTTCCCGGCAGCTCAGTTGGGCTGATCGGAACTATCATGATAAAATCAGCTAGGACTTGAGCAGAGGCCCCCTTACCTTTCTCCGTCTCCTCCGATCGGCATTTGATTGCTCCAAGCCTGAGCAATCAACCCCCTATTACGCTGATCGATGCAAAGCTATGGCTTTGCAGGGATCAGGGTAAAAGATCAGTGTGTGCAGTGTTATATCCCCCTATGGGAGCTATAGCACTGCAAAACAAAAGTGGGGAAAAAGAGTTAAGAAAGGTCATTTAACCCCTTCCCTGATAAGTTTGAATCACCCCCCCTTTTCCCTTAAAAAAAAATAAAAACTGTGTAAATAAAAATAAACATGTGGTATTGCCACGTGCGTAAATGTCCGAACTATAAAAATATATCTTAATTAAACCGCACGGTCAATGGCATACGCGCAAAAAAATTCAAAAGTCCAATATAGCTTATTTTTGGTGACTTTTTATATCCTAAAAAAACGTATAAAAAATGATCAAAAAATCCGATCAATGCAAAAATGATACCGATAAAAACTTCAGAACACTGTGCAAAAAATGAGCCCTCATACCGGCCCGTACGCGGAAAAAAATAAGTTATAGTTGTCAGAACATGACCATTTTAAACGTATAAATTTTCCTGCATGTAGTTTTGATTTTTTTTATCAGAAGTATGACAAAATCAAACATGTATAAGTAGGGTATCATTTTAACTGTATGGACCTACAGAATAAAGATAAGGTGTCATTTTTACCGAAAAATGCACTGTGTAGAAACGGAAGACCCCAAAAGTTACAAAATTTTATTTTTCTTCAATTTTGTCGCACAATTCATTTTTTTCCATTTTGCCGTGGATTTGTGGGTAAAATGACTAATGTCACTGCAAAGTAGAATTGGTGGCGCAAAAAATAAGCCATCAAATGGAATTTTATGTGCAAAATTGAAAGCGTTATGATATTAAGAAGGTGATGAGGAAAAAATGAAAATGCAAAAAATGGAAAAACACTGAGTCCTTAAGGGGTTAATGAACAACCTTACCGGATCTACTTCAATTTTGACTCCGGTTACCGCTCTTCTCTACTTGTACTGGGAAGTCTCCATTAAATTGTAGTCATTTAATATTATTGACCAGGTTTCTCCTAGCAAGGAATTTGAAATTAGATAATATTCCCTCATGATATGGCATCCTCCAATTATTATCATAATCACATGATAGCATTTTGTTTAAACAGTAGTGATAAATGTACTTTGCTTTTGGAATATGTGGAATGACACATTTTCTCATACCTGATTCTGTGCTCTATGACTGATTTGCTAATATTAAGTACCGTATTACATAATTAGTTTTGCCCGACGTTAATATTGTTTGACATATATTTATTGATCTGTTGTTTTATTATTTAATAGTTTTGTTATAGATAATGAATTAGTTAATTTATTTATGCATTTATTCTTTCTAAGTATCTGCTACATTGTCTGGATTTCTTTGCCACTTTCATCTCCTGACTGTTATAGGGTATGTTCACACGTGCAAATTTTCGCAGCGTATTTAGCTGCGGATCTGCTGGTAAAGGCCCTGCTCTATGCTGGCTTTATATGTGCCTGCTGGTAGCGGCAATACGCCGCTACCAGCAGACACAATGCAGCGATGTGAGCGGCGTTCTCGCACATCGTGGCCGCTCTCCCTGCTCTGAGCTAGGCATAGAGCTCCCGCGATGTGCGAGTATACTGCGACTCGCATATCGCTGCAGTGTGTCTGCTGGTAGCGGCGTATTGCTGCTACGAGCTGGCACATGTAAAGCCAGCATAGGGCGGGCCTTCACCAGCGGATTTGCAGATGCTGCAGATCTTCAATGGGTAGCAAAACCTGACACAGCAAATCTGCTGAAGTCAATGTACCCCATTGTACCTATACTGTGTATCATTTAATGTCTTATTTTGTTTATTATAAATTTTGCTAAAATATCTACAAAATGTTTTTTAACCTCTTAAGGATCAATGACGTCCTGGGACGTCATGGCACCCTGGGCTTTAAGGACCAATGACGTCCCACGACGTCATGGCCTTTTCCGGTCCCTGCCGCTCGCCGGGCAGAGATCGGAACTGGATGCCTGCTGAAATCCTTCAGCAGGCATCCAGGGCAAACGCCGAGGGGGGCCATGTAGGCCCCCCATGTCGGCGATCGCTGCAAATCGCAAGGGAAATCGCCCTTGCGATCTGCGGCGATACCGGGCTGATCGGGTCTCTGGGACACGATCGCCCGGAAATTTTCCATGATCCCGGCTGTCACAGACAGCCAGGACCATGCTAATGTATAGGAGCGAGATGGCAAGCCTGCCACCTCCTCCTATACCCTGCGATCTGTCTGTTAGTTAACCGACCAATCGCAGGAGGGGGGGCGGTTACTTCCTCCTGTCCTGCCCAGCCCCTGAAAGTCCGGAGAGGACGAGAGGAAGACCGGAGGAAGCGGCGGGGGACAGGGAGTGCTGGGGACCGGCCCCGGTACTTACCTCGTCCCTGAAGACCCGGATCCCGGCGATGAAGACGGCGGGGGCGACAGGTGAGTGGATCTTCAGCCGCGGTCGGGCCCTTTACAGCAATGTACGTCGCCGTAAAGCGACATCCATTGCTGTAATGGGACCCTGTAAACTACAACTCCCAGCATGCCCAGACAGCCCTTGGCGTCTGGGCATGCTGGGAGTTGTAGTTTTGCAACATCTGGAGGTCCACAGTTTGGAGACCACTGTGCCCTTCCAGATGTTGCAAAACTACACATCCTCAGCATGCCCTTACTGTCCAGGCATGCTGGGAGTTGTAGTTCTGTAACATCTGGCCCTTCAGATGTTGCAGGACTACAACTCACAGCATGCCTGGACAGTTTTGGCATACTGGGAGTTGTAGTTTTGCAACATCTGGAAGGGCACAGATTGGGAACCACTGTATTAGTGGTCTGCAAACTGTAGTCCTCCAGATGTTGCAAAACTACAACTCCAAGCATGCTGGGAGTTGTAGTTCGGCAACATCTGGCTCTAAAGATGTTGCCGAACTACTACTTCCAGCATGCCTGAGAATGCTCGGAGTTGTAGTTTTGCAACAACAGGAGGCACACTGGTTGGGAAACATTGTCTGTTTCCTAACTCAGTGTTTCCCAACCCGTGTGCCTCCAGCTGTTGCAAAACTATAACTACCAGCATGCACTGAGACTGTGCATGCTGGGAGTTGTAGTTTTGCAACAGCTGGAGGTTCCCCCCCCCTGTGAATGTACAGGATACATTCACATGGGCAGGGGGCTTACAGTGAGTATCAGGCTGCAAGTTTGTGATGCAGCAAATTTTGCGCGGCAGCTCAAACTCGCAGCGGGAAACTTGCTGTAATCCCCCCGCCCGTGTGACTGACTGTACCCTAAAAACACTACACTACACTAACACAAAATAAAATAAAAAGTAAAAAACACTACATATACACATACCCCTACACAGCCCCCCTCCCCTCCCCAATAAAAATGAAAAACGTCTGGTACGCTACTGTTTTCAAAATGGAGCCTCCAGCTGTTGCAAAACAACAACTCCCAGTATTGCCGGACAGCCGTTGACTGTCCAGGCATGCTGGGAGTTTTGCAACAGCTGGAGGCACCCTGTTTGGGAATCACTGGCGTAGAATACCCCTATGTCCACCCCTATGCAAATCCCTAATTCAGGCCTCAAATGCACATGGCGTTCTCAATTTGGAGCCCTGTCGTATTTCAAGGCAACAGTTTAGGGCCACATATGGGGTATCGCCGTACTCGGGAGAAATTGCCTAACAAATTTTGGGGGTCTTTTTCTCCTTTCACCCCTTATGAAAAGGTGAAGTTGGGGTCTACACCAGCATGTTAGTGTAAAAAAATATTTTTTTTACACTAACATGCTGGTGTTGCCCCATACTTTTCATTTTGACAAGAGGTAAAAGGGAAAAAAGACCCCCAAAATTTGTAATGCAATTTCTCCCAACTACGGAGATACCCCATATGTGGGCGCAAAGTGCTCTGGGGGCGCACAACAAGGCCCAGAAGGGATAGTGCCCCATGTACATTTGAGGTGATTTGCACAGGGGTGGCTGATTGTTACAGCGGTTTTGACAAACGCAAAAAAAACAAGTTTTGTACAGCCCACTGTTCCAAAGATCTGACAGACACCAGTGGGGGGTAAATGCTCACTGTACCCCTTGTTACGTTCCTCAAGGGGTCTAGTTTCCAAAATGGTATGCCATGTGGGGGTTATGTTGCTGTCCTGGCACCATAGGGGCTTCCTGAATGCGACGTGCCCCCGAGCAAAATTTGCTCTCAAAAAGCCAAATATGACTCCTTCTCTTCTGAGCATTGTAGTTCGCCCATAGTGCACTTCAGGTTAACTTATGGGGTACCTCCATACTCAGAAGAGATGGGGTTACAAATTTTGGGGGGTATTTTCTGCTATTAACCCTTGCATAAATGTGAAATTTGGGGGGAAACACACATTTTAGCGAAATTTTTTTACATATGCAAAAGTCGTGAAACACCTGTCGGGTATTAAGACTCACTTTATTCCTTGTTACGTTCCTCAAGGGGTCTAGTTTCCAAAATGGTATGCCATGTGTTTTTTTTTTTTTTCCTGTTCTGGCACCATAGGGGCTTCCTAAATGCAACATGCCCCCCAAAAACCATTTCAGAAAAACGTACTCTCCAAAATCCCCTTTTCGCTTCTGAGCCCTCTACTGCGCCCGCCGAACACTTTACATAGACATATGAGGTATGTGCTTACTCGAGAGAAATTGGGCTACAAATATAAGTATAAATTTTCTCCTTTTACCCCTTGTAAAAATTAAAAAAATTGGGTCTACAAGAACATGCGAGTGTAAAAAAATGAAGATTGTGAATTTTCTCCTTCACTTTGCTGCTATTCCTGTGAAACACCTAAAGGGTTAAAATGCTGACTGAATGTCATTTTGAATACTTTGGGGGGTGCAGTTTTTATAATGGGGTCATTTGTGGGGTATTTCTAATATGAAGACCCTTCAAATCCACTTCAAACCTGAACTGGTCCCTGAAAAATTGTGATTTTGGAAATTTTGTGAAAAATTGGAAAATTGCTGCTGAACTTTGAAGCCCTTTGGTGTCTTCCAAAAGTAAAAACACGCCAATTATATGATGCAAACATAAAGTGGACATATTGTATATGTGAATAAAAAAAAATGATTTGGAATATCCATTTTCCTTACAAGCAGAGAGCTTCAAAGTTAGAAAAATGCAACATTTTCAATTTTTTCATCAAATTTGGGAATTTTTCACAAAGAAACGATGCAAGTATCGACAAAATTTTACCAATAACATAAAGTAGAATATGTCACGAAAAAACAATCTCGGAATCAGAATGATAGGTAAAAGCATTCCAGAGTTATTAATGTTTAAAGGGACTGTGGTCAGATGTTCAAAAAACGCTCTGGTCCTAAGGTGTAAAATGGCCTGGTCCTTAAGGGGTTAATCAAGTTTTTACATTAGCCTAATTTTGTAAGAATTTTTGGTTACATTTTTTTTTCTATTTTACTAATAATATTTTTAAATAATCTTTAAAATCTTGCAGTTTCCATTCTGACCATTGCACATGTCAATGGGTCCTGATGGATGGTATATCTCATAAATGCTGAATACAGCTTAGGGAAGATGGAAACCCCCATAAATATCTAAAATAACAGAAAAAATATAAAGTGTTTCAGTATCTGGCTCTTATCAGTAAAACAAAAACGATTTTTTATATATATATATATATATATATATATATATATATATATATATATATATATATATATATATAATATATAATTATAATGTATTAGTGATACATAAGTGATACATTTCCTTTCACATGCTTTCTTATATTTGGACTCTTAAACATGTAATCAAAGTTAAAAATGTTTTCGGAATAGACATCCTACAAAAAATACATTAATCTGATTTCTCTTTTTCTTCAGCATTTTGAAGCTAAGAAAATTTGCAATGAATTCTAGAAAGATAAGCAGATCGGTGCACTCACCCTCCGGATTAATCGGAGTGCACCGATCTTCTTATCTTTATATTATTGCTATATGGACTGTATTTATCAAGTCGCACCACTAGTAATCCTTTTTAGCCACTGATTCACCACATCAATAGCTGCTTGAGGTTGGACTGTGCCTGGCTATCTCCATTCACAATAGCAATAAATTCTTCTTTGTATGTCAACAGGTATCGTGCCCAATGATGGGCAGTTTCCCAATGCTCATGGTACTGAACGTACTGAACTTTTGTGCACTGGCCCTATGTGTAGATATGCTGTAGATCTCTCACTTGTCCTAAAAGTGATGGCTGGACAGAATGTTGAAAAGTGAGTCAGGGGTACACTTTCACTTCATGAACTTCGATTGTATAGCTGTGAAAAAACAGGTGCTTTAAGGTAATGATGATTACCTAATGATGATTTCAATAAAGCCTAAAAAACTCGCTTTAAAAAGTTTGGTGTATGATTTTGGTAAGATATTGTATTGAGAGAACATTATTTATTTGGATATTATTATATTTATGCTTTACTTTGGTTCAATAATGCCTGATAGTTGATGGACCTTATAGACTTTTCTACTTTTATGACTAATGTACTAATTTTCTCTTTCTTACATTCTCCTTTTAAAAAGTTTAACCCCTTAAGGACGCAGCCCATTTTGGCCTTAAAGGGGTACTCCGCCCCTAGATATCTTATCCTCTATACTTTGGATCGTTGGGGTCCTGCCCCTGGGAACCCCCTTGATCTCTCCTGCTGCCACGCCACCTCCCATAGACTTGCATTGAGGGAGTGGACCATGATGTCACGAGGGGGCGGGGGCGTGACATCACGATACTTCGGCCCCTGTATTGCCCGTCATCAGGCACGGAGCAAAGTTTGCTCCATGCAGCAGATGACTGGGTGCTGCAGGAGAGATCGCAGGGGTTCCCAGCGGTGGGACCCCCGCGGGGATAGTGGATAAGAAGTCTAGGGGGGGGAGTACCCTTTTAAGGACCGGGCAAATTTTATTTTTGCATTTTTAGTTTTTTCCTCCTCTCCATCAAAAATCATGACTCTTTTATATTTCTATCCACAGACCCCCTATGAGAGCTTGTTTTTTGCGTAACCAATCGAACTTTGTAATAACATCACTCCTTTTACCAAAACATGTATGGCAAACCCAAATAATTATTCGTATAAGGAAATGGAAATAAAACTGAACTCTTGCAAATTTTTTGAGGGTTTTGTTTTCACGCTGTACATTTTTTTTTTCTTTCTTTTTTTTTTTTTTAATGTTCACGCCGTTCACCGTACGGGATCACTAAAATAATATTTTGAAAGTTCAGACATTTACACACGTGGCGATACCAAATGCAATTAATAAACATATCTCTTTACACTTTTTGAGGAAAAAATGGGCGATTTAAATTTTTATTGGGGCAGGGATTTTTTACACCTTTTTATCTCCCCATATTGGATTATTTATAGCAATCATTAGATTGCTAATACAGTGGTCCCTCAAGTTACAATATTAGTTTGTTCCAGGAACATTGTATGTTGAAACCATTGTATGTTGAGACCATAATTCTATGGAGACCTGGTAATTGGTTCTCAAGCCCCCAAAATGTCATCCAAAAATAGGAAAAATAGATAAAGCAAGTCCTTACATATAAAAGTAAGAAAGTGCTGCTGGAAGCTGTAAATCACTGTCTCTATAGGGGACAGGAGCTTCTCAAAAAAAGTTACATGGAGCCACCCTTGCCTGGAGCAGAACATGTAGTACCCCCCTGTGCTGTAGGGGGTGCTACCAGACAGCCAGTCAGTGAATGCACTTTAGGAATACAGGGGATTTACAAAAAAATATATATATATTGTATATAGCAATGAGAAGTGTTTGTCCGGCACTGCTAGGTAAATGTAAGCCCACTATGGACGCATATGTGAGTGAAGTATGTTGCTGTGAAGAATATAGGTGGTGCTCTGACACTCCAAATCAATTCTCAAAGAAATAATGAAGGTCGGCGACTCACCAGTGATGATCTTCAATCTTTTCTTTATTGATGAATACTCACATCATGCGTTACAGGAGAGGGACAGTGAAAGGGGGTACAGCAGGCAATGGTAGCCGTTTTGCATGAATATGTGCTTCATAATGCCTATGCTTCATAGGCCAGATGAAGCCCTATTTTGTGCGAAACGGCTACTGTTGCCTGTTGTACCCCCCTTCACTGTCCCTCTCCTGTAACACATGATGTGAGTATTAATCAATAAAGAAAAGGTTGAAGATCATCACTGGTGGGTCGCCGATCTTCAATATTTCTTTGAGAATTGATTTGAAAATATTGTATGTTGAGGCCATTGTAAGTTTAGGGATCACTGTACTGTTCAGTGCTATGCATAGGCATAGCACTAGTCAGTATTGTTATCAATCTTCTCTGGTCTGTTCGATGTCAGACCAGAGAAGAAGGCGCCGGGAGAGCGGTGGAGGCAGGTGAGGGGACCTCTGTTCACTATTTTGGATGATCGAATCCTCACTGCCTTGCCGCGGGCGATCTGATCATCAATCAGCCCACATTGCCGCAGATGCCATGATCTGTATTGATCACAGCATCTGAGGGGTTAATGGTGGACATCCGTGCGATCGCTGATGTCCACTATTACCGGCGGGTCCCTGGCTGATAACTGGGACCTGCCGTGCATGATGGGAGCACCAGACCCGTGCTTGCATCATGTACAGAACGTAAATGTACGTCCTGGTGCTTTAAGTCCCATCGCATCAGGATGTACATTTACGTCCATTGTCCTTAAGAGGTTATGGGTAGGGTTTCACATGCCATATTTGGCTGCGTATTTGATGCTGTGTATTTTCTTACCCATTGTGGTCAAAGGGTAACAAAATCAGCTGCGTATTTTGCTACCCATTGACTTCAATAGGTAGGAAAATATGCAGCAGCAAAATACGGCATGTGTGACCCTACCCTTAAAAACATTTCAAAAGGAAAATTTTACCTGATAAGTAAGTAATATTAGTTTACTTTACAGGATAAGCTGCCACATGTGTGTGCATGAGGAGTAGCATTGTTTTTGCCAATTAAATGCCTTAGCTACTCTTCTACTTCTCTGTATTAATCCCTTAAAGAGTAGCTCCAACCATCCTTTTTTTTTTTTTCTGTCCTTTTTCATTTTATTTGTATTTTTTTTTACATATTAAAAATGCCTTTTTTGTCTGCCTGGTAGTGTGCTCGACTTCCGCCCTCGACTTCCGCCCTTAGCCTGGTAGTGTGCTCAAGTGTGCTCGACTTCCGCCCTTAGTTCACCTATACAGTGTGCTTTCAGCTGTTTCACCACTACAACTCCCCAGCTTGCCCTGCCATCTCTTGGCTGTCAGGGAGTGCTGGGAGTTGTAGTGGGGAAACAACTGGAGGCACACTGTGGTAAAAACAGTATCTGTGATGGCCGCAGCTGCCGCACATCCCGCACTTTTCTCCCCCTTCGTTTGAACAATTAGTCGAGGGTCTGAACATGTCCATAAGACAAGAGGAAAAAAAGTGTTTATGTTTACTTTGTCTTTGGTTTGGTATAAAGGGGTACTCTGGCCCTAGGCAACATATCCCGTATTCACAGGATAGGGGATAACTGTCTGTTCACAGGGAGGGGGTCTGTCCGCTGAGACCCCCTGCAATCTCCTGCACCGCATGCATGTCGCCGCCCAGGGATGTGACCGTCACAACCCCTCCATATACAGTGATCCCTCAACTTACAATAGTCTTTTCTGGACCATTGTAACTTGAAACCAGACTCAACATACAATGCTACAGACAGTCCAGATCTGCGAAACGTGTCAATGACGGGAAGAATCAGAATGGGCATTCACTGGTAAAACCCCCTGTATTACTAAAGCGTATGCACTGAATTCCTGTCTGGTAGCACTTCCCTACAGTACAGGGAGGTACTACATGTTATGTACTACTCTTAACCTGTGCCACAATTAGCTGCTCCTTTGGACACCAAGCGGCTCCATTTTACTTTTTTAGGACATTGTGTGTAATGTACAGGACCCTGAAGAAGCTCATGTCCTCTACATGGACAGTGATTTACAGCTCCCAGCAGCTCTTTCTTGCTTTTATATGTAAGGACTAGGGATCGACCGATTATCGGTTTGGCCGATAATCACGATTTTGGGCATTATCGGCATATCGGCAATTACCTTGCCGATATGCCGATAATGCCCCCACCGCACCGCGACCGTGGTGATAGGACTCAGGACCCCCGAACAGGCAGGGGGAAGAAGCGGGTGGCAGCGGCGGTCTATGGCACTGCAAAAGCCGCTGCAGTTCATTGATTTAAAGCGCACACTTTAAATCAATGATCTGCAGCGGTGTCGCCGGGGGGATAAATAGCCGATAACTTATACTGGAAGATCGGTATAAGTTATCGGCTATCGGCCCTAACCTCCACAGATTATCGGTATCGGCCCTAAAAAACAGATATCGGTCGATCCCTAGTAAGGACTTGCTTAATCCTGACTTTTTTTTCTATTTTTGGATTACATTTTGGAGGCTTCGGAACCAATTACCAGGTTTCCATAGAGTTATGGTCTCGACATACAATGGTTTTAACATAAAATGGTCGTCCTGGAACCAATTAATATTGTAACTTGAGGGACCACAGTATCTCTAAGGGAAATACAGAGATAAGTGAACACTGTATCTCCATCTCTCCCATAGACTTGGAGAAATGGAGGGGGCATGATGACCGCAGACACTCGGAAGCAAAGCACTGCCAGCTTTCTGAACATGTTCAGAACGCAAAGGTGTTGGGCCAGAGATCACGGTTAGGGTACAGCTATTGCATTTTTGACAAAGTGCTGCCAACATATGATGGCAAAAGGCTGCATGCCTGTAATGTTACAGTTTTACTGCCAAGATTGTGCAGGCATTGGGCATCACATGCAAGCCACATCTCATCCAACTCATTGGGGAAGGGAGGTCAAGTTGATACAGTTGTCTAAACTTTACAGCTGGGCTACAATAACTAAGAAATTATGTTATGGTGTTTTGTAATCTGCTTGTGTAACCGTAATCCTCTTTTTTTTAAAAGGCTTTCTCTTAATAAAGACATATCTCTGCACAGTCTGAAGTATTTCTCAATGGAGAATGATGGGGGCTGCCTGTTTGTATCTCCAATGGATAACGAATTGGTTGAAGCACAAAGGAAGGTGAGAGGATGATATTTTAATGTACTATCAGCAAATACATGGAGCATATTATAGTTTTCCTTCGACTTAGTTTATAAAGTTGAAGAACGGCGGTTTGTGATTTTGAAGACAGAAAAGTAGGATTTATGGCCGCCCCTCCCCCTCCCATAGACTTGCATTGAGGGGCATGGCCTGACAGCACAACGGGACGTGGCTGACCCCCGCAGTGCGCACACAGCGTTCGGAACTAACTGTTCCAAATGCTGTCCAGTGGAGTACCTCTTTAATTAAATGGTGCTGTAGGACTAGTGATAGTGAGTGTACATGATATAGGTAAAAAAAAAAAAAAGAAAAACCTGGAGTGTTGTTTAAAAGCGGTACTCCATTTTTCCATTTGAGGAGAATCTAAAGGGGATATTTGTCTAACTGTGTGTGTGGGGGGGGGGGGGGGGGGGTCCGACCACTGGCACCCCACCCCCTGTGCTCTCCTGCTTGGCACTCTGACTCTTCTTGTGTACAGAGCAGGGGTCGGCGCACACTTTGTGCGGTGGTGGACGCAGCTCCATGCATGGGGAGAGCTGGGGCGCTCCCCCCTGGTCTTTAAAAAATAACACTGTAAACAACCTTTGCTGAAAAAAATGACATAATTTTTATGAGCAGTTCTACTTGGAAGCTCACGTAGAAGCTTGAAAAATGGCCTGAGTTCACATCAAGAACCACACAGCATATTTCACACTGATTTTGAGGTGTTTTTTTTTTTTTCAGAGCAGTTTTTGTCCAAGTGAACATACCCTAATGATATCTAATGAAAAGTGATAAGTGTCTAGGGCTGCAGATATCCTTTAAATGCTGCTGTTTTCACCTTCTATAAAAATCTAAAACTTCTGTGATTCTGCAGGTGGTCAAACATTTAGAAGCTGAACTTGGAGTCAGTGTCCAGCCCATCAAAATATACAATCTGCGTTACTCTTTTCAGATATGGACAGCAGCAATGTCTTCTGATTGTAGCGAAGAACAGGTAAATACTACTTCCTGAGTAAAAGATATCTATAAACATACTTTTAACAGAGGCCTCAAACAGATAGGCATTGGTCATCCATAGGTCCCATGATAACCATATGATAAGTCAACACACAAAAAATAGCCAGCACAACTACCAAATATACAGGTGCACGCTTCTGTGGCAAATACAACAGATACAAATAGAAGGCTGCAGCAGCACTCTTAAAATGAAATGTATATGTTCCCCATCCACCACATGGTGGGGACCTGAATATGCAAAGCAGCTCATTACATCACCTTTTCAGGTAATGTTCCCTGGTATCAGCTTAGCTCCTGTTAAGGAATATAAAAAGAGGCCTGAGAGCAGCTAAAGGGGATGAGTATTTGCCTCAGGCCCGCGGAGTGCTTAATGGCCTTCTGAAGTTCCGTTACACCAGGAGTGGTAGCCTCGCCCTGAGGCAAATACTCATATATATATATGAGCCAGCAACGACCCCCTCTGTAAGTGCACGTGGTCAGCCAACTGGCAGGTCAGCAGTCCATAAATATGCAATCTCCACCACAGCACAAAGAATCGGAGGTCCAGGATCAAGTGGAAAGGCTTCCAAGTTTATTCACACCATAAATGTAATCACATTTTCACCTGCACCTTGGGAAAGTTCCTTGGATACACTCCAGGAGTAGCCATAAGGCTTCATTAGCCCAAAAGTTGTTTCTATTTATCCTCTGCCTGTGTGGTATCAATATATTGGTATTCTGTATGAGAATACAAAAAAAAAAAAACATGCTATAAATGTAAAATGTGTGTGCGTATATATATATATATATATATATATATATATATATATATATATGCAATCTCCACCACAGCACAAAGAATCAGAGGTCCAGGATCAAGTGGAAAGGCTTCCAAGTTTATTCACACCATAAATGTGATAGCGGTGCAACGTTTCGGCAAACTGCCTTTGTCAAGCCTGCTTGACAAAGGCAGTTTGCCGAAACGTTGCACCGCTATCACATTTATGGTGTGAATAAACTTGGAAGCCTTTCCACTTGATCCTGGACCTCTGATTCTTTGTGCTGTGGTGGAGATTGCATATATATATATATATATATATATATATATATATATATATACGCACACACATTTTACATTTATAGCATGTTTTTTTTTTTTTGTATTCTCATACAGAATACCAATATATTGATACCACACAGGCAGAGGATAAATAGAAACAACTTTTGGGCTAATGAAGCCTTATGGCTACTCCTGGAGTGTATCCAAGGAACTTTCCCAAGGTGCAGGTGAAAATGTGATGTAAATACAGCCTTAACTTGTCCCTTTCAGCTGCAAAAACTTTTAACATTTTAAAGGTTTTGACAAGTCATGCTATGAGTCAGACCCACACTGCACATTAGAACAAGCTGGGAGAACCACAAGGCTGCGTGCCTTACTCCCCATCTCACTGCGACTCCATCTCACTGCACGAGATTGACTCCGTAGACTTACAGTGGAATGCATCTCCTGCAGTGAGACAGATTGCAGCAAGCAGTTGTGCGCTTCTCCCAAAACATCCAGACACCAACCAAATAAAACTTTTAATATGTCTGTGACATGTCGAAAGATTTTGGAAATGACAGGTACGTTTTAATGGGACAATTAGAGGGCCGATATGCAATTTAAAGGAAGGTCACAAAGGTTTACAAGAAGAGTGATAACAGTAACATAAGATCTTTCTTCCTGATTTCACTTGCATTATCCCCCATCCATCCTCTCTCATCTGGATCACAGACCCAGAGAGTAAATTTTTTTTCTGCTCGCACTTACAATATAAGTCAAGATTCTAAGATGTAGGTTGCGTGTGTGTGTGCTTAAAGACTGTTGTTAGACAAAAAGTTGTGCCTGTGTTGAGAACTATTTAATTATTTAATGTTTCTTCTACATCAGAGTTTTACAGACTTGATGGCAGATGGGGGTACCATGTGGCCAAGTTTTGAACTTCTAAAATGGATATTTGGTCTATCGAAGCATACGCTGCCGGCAATTGGTAAGTGGGGGAAAAAATGTCCCTGTCCTGATAAACAAAATAATTTTAAACAAAATGGTATAGGTGTTTTGGGAGATAAATGCTTGATATACATGATTCCCATGTGGTGTCACTGGGAAAAAAAACTATTCTCTTTACTGCCGACTTTGCTATTTCTTCTATGCATAGAATGCAATCTACTTTCTTGTCTATGCCTATTTGAAGGGGTTATCCACCATAAGGTGATTTTAGTACATACCTGCCAGGCTTTCTTTTTGTGAACTGGGTATTTCCTGTTGGAGTTTGGTCTCTTAAACTACACATCCCATAGTTCCATGTTTGTAAGTGTGAAGTTATATTCCTCCCTCCCACACATCAGCCACCCCACCCATTGCAGCACAAATGAGCTGCATCCATTCCAACCAGGGTGCCTACAGCTGTTGCAAAATAATCTCTCTCCCACCCAGCGGTCAATCCACCCATTGAAGCAGGACTGGTTCCCTTTGCACAACTTACTAGTGATGTCAGGTCTCGACACTCACTGCAGCCTGGAAAATCCTCAGACCTGAGTAAATTTGTATACTGTTAAAAATAAATATTGGGGTGAAAATCACATAAGAATCAGTCACACACAGGTACAGACATTATATTATGAATTACACTAATTTTACAGCCCATGTAGTCAAATAAAAATATTCCTGGAATACCCCTTTAAGTACTAAAATGTCAGTCTCCCAGCCCTGTGCTGAAGTTCCTTCCCACTGTTCTCTTACCCCATCCACCTCATCATCAGAACTTTACTTTAGAGCAGTCTGTCACTTCAGAGTCTATCTCTATTTAGCAACTGTGTCTTTTGTTGGAGTGATAATAGGGGGAGATTTATCATTGTTGTCTTTAGAAAGTGTGTTTTGAAGTCACTTATTTTTGTTTACATGCAACATATTTATCAAACTTGCAGGAGAGGTTGATAAATTTGACACATGTAAGCCCCGGGTGTAGTTTCCAAAATGGTGTCACATGTGGGTGGTTTCTACGGTCTGGGCACCATGGGGGTTTTCTATAAGTATGACATGTCCCCCAAAAGCTATTTCATATAAATTCTCTGTCCAATAGCCACATGGCGCATCTTCGCTCCTGAGCCCTATCGTGCGTCCCCTGAACACTTTACATTTCCATAAGGGGTATTTCTATACTTGGAAGAAATTGGGTTAAACATTTTGGGGGGGCTTTCTCCTATTGTTCCTTGTAAAAAAAGAAAAAAGAAAAAATTGGGGGATACACCAGCATTTTAGTGTATATTGGTGTAGTTTCCAAAATGGGGTCATAGGAGGGTGGTTTCCACTGTCCTGGCACCATGGGGGCTTTGTAAGTGTGACATTGCCCCCAAAAACTATTTTGGCTAAGTTCTCTCTCGAAAAGACAAATGGCGCTTCTTCCCTTCTGAGCCATGTTGTGCGCCAGCAGAGCACTTTATGTCAATATATGGGGTATTGCCTTACTCCGGAGAAATTGGGCTACAACATTTTGGGAGTTTTCTCCTATTATCTCTTGTAAAGATAAATTTGGGGTAACGCCAAATTTACATTTTTAATTTTCACTTTCCACGTCATCACCTGTGGGATGTTGCAGCTCACTTTACCCCTTATGTTCCGTAGTTTGCCAAATAGTGTGCCATGTGTTTTATTTATTTTTTTGCTGTTCTGGCACCATGGGGGCTTCTTAAATGCGACATGCCCCCCAAAAAACATTTTAGCAAAATTCGCTCTTCAAAAGCCAAATTTTACTCTTAAATGGGGTAGTCTCATATGGGGTATTTCCATTATCAGAAAAAATTGTTACAAATTTTGGGGGGCTTTTTCTCCTAATACCCCTTGTGAAATTGAAAAATGTAATAAAGTTGACATGTTTTTACTTTTTGACATTAGAGGGCTTCAAAGTATGGGAGCAATTTTCAAAATTTGCACAGAAAATGTAAAATCTGAATTTTTCAGGGAGCAGTTCAGTTTGAAGTGGATTTGAGGGACCTTCCTGTGAGAAATCCTCCATAATGGACCCCATTATAGAAACCGTACCCTTTAAAGTATTCCGTTCTGAGCCTTGTAGTGCACATGCAGGGCGCTTTACATCCACATGAGGTATTTCCATATTTGAGAGAAATTGGGTTACAAATTTTGGGAAATTTTTCACCTTTTACCACTTGTAAAAAGGAACAAAATGGGGCTAAAAGAACATGTTAGTGTAAAAAAAGGAAGATTCTGAGTTTTCTCCTCCACTTTTCTGCTATTCCTATTCCTTTTTTTAAAAAAATTTTATGAAAAACTCCAATTCTGCCGCATTGCGTTTTTTCAGCCAAAAAATGCTGCGGCCAGATGTTAGCTGTAAATCAATGAGAAATCGCAAAATTCTTATTCCAATTGGCGTTATTCCAATTTTTTTTTAGTCAAAATCGTGGCATTTTTCTCCCATAGAAGTCTATGGGAGTGAAAAAACGCCAAGAAAAACGATATGTGGGTTTTTTACTTTGGTGTTTTTTTAGGCGGTTTTATTCTTTTTTTGTACTTTAGCGATCCAAAAAAGTGATGGAGATACTTTTTTTTTTTTTTTTTTTTTATAAAATTTCGTATGGTACCATTAAAAAATAAAAAGATACAGTAGTGAAGGAAAAATTGTATCTAATGAAATGTATCTTTTTTTATAACAAAATTTTTATTGATTTTTAAAACGGATCAATTTATGTGGTCAGGCAGGGACCGAAAAATGTAGCCGACAATAATAAAAATGTAGTGTGTATGTTTTTCACTTTTTCTTTATATTTTACAAAAAATTTTTTTTTAAGGTATTACTACTCCCAGCATGGAACAGACTGTCCCATGATGGGAGTAGTAGTACCTGTACTAATTGACAGATCGCCCGTTGTGATCCTTCTGTATAATGTATAGATGCCGCCGGACGCTCTTCTATGATCCCCTGCACTGCCGTATATATATATATATACACCTATTCATATTTCCCACAGAGAGCTGTGATTGGCCAGATGGTTCCAGCCAAACACAGCTCTCTGTGGGAAATATGAATAGGTGTGTATATATATATATATATATATAATATATATATACGGCAGTGCAGGGGACCATAAAAGAGCGGCCGGCCGCATCTATACATTATACAGGAGGATCACAATGGACAATCTGTCAATTAGTACAGGTACTACTACTCCCATCATGGAACAGTCTGTTCCATGCTGGGAGTAGTAGTACTACCTAAAAAAAATATGAAGCACACACTTTTTTGAAAATTAATTAAAATTTTGTTGGAAAAATGTTTATTTAACGAAACTTTATATCACTACTGCATTCTTTTTTTTTTTTTTTTATTGGTTCCCCAAAAAACTGCCAAGGTGCATTTTCCACACAAATGAAAAAACGCCAGATGCATGAAATTGTACTGCCGTTTTTTCAGGCGTTTTTTCAATTTTAGCCTAAGGGGTGCGGATTCTATAATGGGGTCCATTATGAAGGATTTCTCACATCCATTTCAAACTGGTCCCTGAAAAATTCAGATTTAAAATTTTTCGTGAAAATTTGGAAAATTGCTCCCATACTTTGAAGCCCTCTAATGTCAAAAAGTAAAAACATGTCAACATTATGATGCAAACATAAAGTAGACATATTGTATATGTGAATCAATATATAATTTATTTGGCATGACCATTTTCCTTACAAACAGAGAGTTTCAAAGTTAGAAAAATGCTAAATTTTTCTAATTTTCATGAAATTTGGGAATTTTTCACCAAGAAATTATGCAAGTATTGAGGAAAATGTGCCACTATCTTAAAGTAGAAAATGTCACGAAAAAACTGTCTCTGAATCAGAATGATAAGTAAAAGCATCCCAGAGTTATTAATGCATAAAGTGACACAGGTCAGATTTGCAAAAAAAATGGCTGCGTCCTTAAGGTGAAAATGGGCTGCGTCCTTAAGGGGTTAATCATTCCACCTTTTCCCATTTTATAAATAAAATAATGTAAACAAAAATAAACATGTGGTATTGCCACATGTGTAAATGTCTGAACTATTAGCATATAACCAGGGGTGTGGAATATATATATATTTTTTAAACTACTTGTCCAGGGACTAAAATGGGAGCCCAATCTACTTGTCCCTCATGACAATCCACTTGTCCTGGTACGCAAAATAAGGAAAGGTTTAGTGTATTCCTCCTCACCTTCTAATTACTCATTTTACCACTTAATCTACAGCGAAATTCCCCCCAAAAAAATTTCGAGGGAAAATTTAAAAAAAAAAGCAATTTAGCAAATTTTGGGGGCTTCTGTTTCTACTCGGTACAAATGACACATTATTATTATTTTGTAGGTCCATACGGTTACAACCATACCCAACTTATATAGATTTCTCTATTGGCTCCATTGGGGGACACACAACCTTGGGTATGTGCTGCTGTCTCTAGGAGGCGTGACACTATGGTAACCAAAAAGTCGGCTCCTCCCAGCAGGATATACCCGCCTCCAGGCCACTGAGCAATTCAGTTTTTGCTTAGTGTCTTAAGGAGGTGGACATGGTCTGGTTTTCTATTTATTTTCTTAGGTTTAGGGAATGTGTTAGTTCTTTTATTCCTTTTTATTTCTGTTTTCAGGTGGGGACTCAGGAACGCAATGTTCACTGTTTCCCCCTTGCGAGAGGTGGCAGGCATCTTGGATGTACTGTTAACCTCCTCTCGCCAACCGTCAGCGCTTGGGGTTGTACCTCATGGGTTCGGGTACCCCTACCTCCCTGTTCGCCTCGCTATGAGCTTGGCTTGCCACAGGTGAAAAAGCTGACTGAAGACTACAGTCTGAAGACTTCTTTAGGTAAGTTCTCCAGCATGAGGTGAGTACCTTTTTCTCCCTAGGTCTTGCAACAGCTGGAGACCCTATTTTTTGCCCTATCCTGCAGAAGCTGGGGCTGGCCTGAGTTATCTTATTTTCCCTGCAGGGGGATTGTGTTTTATTATTGGGGGAGCAGTGGCTGCAGTACACAGTAAGGGGGCACTTTATTAAGTGTGTGTGTTTTATAGTACACGCGCCGCAGGCTTCTCCATGCGGGCGGGTGTGCTTTTTACTTTCACTTTCGGCAGCCGCGGCTGCCGATGACACTTCCTTGCTGTGGCCAGCAAGGATTCTTCAGAGCGTTCGAATTGTCACAGCTCAGTGCTGTGCGTGCGCAGGGGTATTTTCAGGGCCAATCAGTGGCGCCCTTGCTTTATCTCGGCGCATTTCTTCCACTGGTTGGACAATTGTCAGACCCTCCTCTCTCTCTCTCACTCTCCATCAGCTGCACTCGGGTTCTCATCACTGCAGCTGCCCTGTTGGGGACACGGACTTGGGTGGGTCTGGTGTCCTTTTTCTTCCCAATTTTATGGGAGGTTGCTTATTACACCTGTAAGGGCTATCACACTAAAATGTCTGGTTCTGCTGAACCCAGTTGTTCTGCCTGCACCACTGTCCCCCCAGACCCACGCGGGTTCGGCCATCACTCCAGACCGGGTATCCTCAGGTCTCCCGTTTTGTGGTGACTGTCTTGGAGAGGTTGGCTGATACTGAAAAAATGAGGGAACCACACACTTATATTTTTTTATTTAAAAAAAAAACGCATAGGTTTCCCCCTATTTTTAGTATCAGCAAGATACCAACCAAGCAGCAAAAGCCTGATGTTACCAGGGTGGGCGAGGACCATTGTTACTGGCCCTCCCCAGCCTAAATAAAGCCAGCCTGTTACCGCCTAGGCCCAGAAATGCCATTTTTGATGCTCTGGGCCTGTTGGCTCTGGCTCTTCCTGGCACCCCTGTGGCGGTGGGTACCGGGGTAATAATTGGGGGTTAGCGCTAGCTGATTTTGGGGCTAACGCTAAGCCCCGGCTTAGTAATGGATTCCGTCTATAAGACAGCTGGTCATCGTCGTAGTCCTCCACATTCATGTATCTGAAATGAGAAGAAAAGAAATACAAGAAATATGGGTTTGTACATTTTTTTTGCTCTCCCTCCTGGGAAGAGCGCACATAATGCAGCATGTTCCTAAACAGGGAGCCTCCAATTGTTGCTAAACTAAAACTCCCATCATGGGGGCTGTAGTTAAGCAACAGCTGGAGTCTCCCTGTTTGGGAACACACTGCCAGAAAGGCTCTGTTCCCATTATGCAAAACGCATAATGTGAACAGAGATCTGTCCCTCTGCTCTTGGACAGACCCTGCCCCATGATGGGAAATGGGAGTAGTTATAGTACCGGAGTAGTTATAGTACTTTTAGCACTACTACTCCCATCATGGAAAGACTCTGCCCATGATGGGAGTTATAGTCCAGGGGCGGAGGTGCAGATCGCATCGGGTCATTCTGCAGAGACCCGCTGTGATCCGCATTTGTTAAGATAACAAGCCGGCGGAACATGCGTCTACACTGCGCTGTTGCCGGCTTCTATATACACTGTAATAATTCATAATCCCCGCCGGGAGACGGGAGCTCTGATTGGTCAATAGCTATCCACCAATCAGAGCTCCAGTGTTTCGGCGGGGATTATGAATTGTTACAGTGTATATAGAAGCTGGTGGCAGTGCAGTGTAGACGCATGTACCGCCGGTTTGTATAGTTAATAAATGCGGATCGCAACAGATCTCCAGAGAATGATCTGCTACGATCCGCATTTAAGTTAAAAAGCCAGCGGTACATGCAGCTACACTGGGCTCCTGTGCTCCTATATATACTGACATAATTCACAATCCCCGCTGGGAGAGGGGAGCTCTGATTGGTCAATAGCTATCCACCAATTAGAGCTCCTGTGTTCTGGCGGGGATTATGAATTATGACAGTGTAAATACAAGCAGGCAGGGAGCGCAGTGTAGACGCACTTAAGGCCGGCTTGTATGGTTAATAAATGCGTATCGCAACAGATCTCCAGAGAATGATCTGCTGCGATCCGCATTTAAATTAAAAAGCTGGCGGTACATGCGTATACACTGCGCTCCTGTGCTCCTATATACACTGACATAATTCATAATCCCGGAACACCAATCAGAGATCCCCTCACCCGGCGGCGGGGATTATGAATTATTACAATGTATATAGAAGCCAGTGTAGCCGCATGTACCGCCAGCTTATGTTAATAAAAGCGGGTCTCTGCAGAATGACCCGGTGCGATCTGCACCTCAGCCCCTGGACTATAACTCCCATCATGGACAGACTCTGCCCTAAAAGTCCCGCAGCCGGGGGATGTGCAAGTGCCATCCCTCAGCAGCGCTGCGGTACTAAAACTACTCCCATCATGAGACAGACTCTGTCCCATGATAGGAGTAGTAGTCCAAGGGTAGAGGAGCAGATCACTCTCCTGCGGTCCGCATTTATTAACTATACAAGCCAGCGGGACATGTGTCTACACTGCGCTGCCGCGGGCTCCTATATACAGTTCTTATAATTCATAATCCCCGCTGGGAGAGGGGAGCTCTGATTGGTGGATAGCTATCCACCAATCAGAGCTCCTGTATTCCGGCAGTGGGGGTTATGAATTATGACAGTGTATACAGTGTGCGCCGGCTTTTACAGTTAATAAATGCGGATCGCAGCAGGTCTCTGAATCTGTGCTGCTGCAATCTGCACCTCAGCCCCTGGACTTCAATTTCCATCATGGGCAGAGTCTGTCCATGATGGGAGTAGCAGTCCTTACTGTGTCAAAATAGAGACTTTGGAACGTGTCCTCCGAGGTGGCGTATATTTGCGCAAGAAAATTCAGTTTGTAAATTTTTTTGCGCAAAAAAACCAAAACACAATTAGTAAATTCGATTCTACAGTAGAAAGTGCTCTATGGTAAACCTAACCGTAGACAAGGGGATTAAATATGCTATCAAAATTTGCACAAAAAAAGATGCAAAACACTTGCCCAAATTTTTGCGCCAACAAATAGACACAAAACTGCTCTATATACAATGATAAATTCCCCCCATTGAGTATGTGTGTGTGTGTGTGTGTATATATATATATATATATATATATATATATATATATATATATATATATATATATATATATATATATATATATATATAGCAACAGAAGAATGCAGCAGCACACTGCCAGCACAAGGATATAGGTGCAACATGAATATGCAGTTAAAACATGGAGAGCTATACAGCTATGGTGTAATAGATGCAAATGTGAAACTATGAAATAGTGAGGCACTTAGCTCGCAAATTTGTCTCCGCCGGCGGTCAAATAGCTTGGACCGTCCCACCGCGATAAGGTAGCCTCCTGGGACGGACCCTACACTCTGAATATGCCTCTGTGTGAACAGTTCAGTAAGCATGGCATATCGCGGTGGGACGGTCCAAGCTATTTGACCGCCGGCTGAGACAAATTTGCGAGCTAAGTGCCTCACTATTTCATAGTTTCACATTTGCATCTATTACACCATAGCTGTATAGCTCTCCATGTTTTAACTGCATATTCATGTTGCACCTATATCCTTGTGCTGGCAGTGTGCTGCTGCATTCTTCTGTTGCTGTATATCTAGCCTAGTAGCGTGCACCTGTAGGCCAGGTCCATATAATAGTTTGGTATCAACTAAAGTGCTGGCTGACTTATTCTTTGTCATATATATATATATATATATATATATATATATATATACCGTATTTATCGGGGTATACCATGCACCGGCATATAACACATACCCTCATTTTACCAAAGATATTTGGGTAAAAAAAGTTTTTTACCCAGATATCCTTGGTAAAATTAGGGTGCGTGTGTGTGCATGTGTATACCCCGATACACTGTTTCTGACCCCACAGAAGCCCCCAGGAAAGGCAGGGGGAGAGAGGCCGTCGCTGCCCGCTTCTCTCCCCCTGCCTTTCCTGGGGTCTAGAGCCCTGCTGCCGCCTCAGAAAATTTCATCTCCAGTTCGTCAGTTTTATTGGACAGACTTCGGGCATTAGTCAACATGCAATTCAAAGGTGTGATACCTATCCCTATTAACTATTCTAACCCCTCTCTCGGCTCCACCCCCTGTTACATTAAGTCCCCCACCCTCTATCTACACTATCTTCCCACTCTATGCTGTAGGTTCTCTTCCCCCCCCCCCCCCCCCCCCAGTCCCTAGTTTAGTCCGCCCGCCTGTGGATTGGCTGACACGCGAACGCAGCAATACTATAGGTACTGAGGGAGCGCGATCACAGACGCGATCCGGGGGCGGAGCCGAGACCGTCCCGATACGTATTTTGGATGACTCTATTGGACCAGAACTGCCCTGACACCTAAGTAGGTGTGTTGTATACAGGTAAGATAAGCAGCGAATTGGTATGACAAGCACAATATGCGATGTAGTATGGGCCGATCAATGATGATGTCAGACTCGAGGAGATAAAAGCCGATGCTGACATGTGGAGCATTCATTCTGCTACCTGCCATCCTTGATAAAGCCACGTGCAGTGGTGAAACATGTAGGATGGTAGCAGGAACATGATTTTAATTGCACTAGTGTCCACTGAGAGAGTAAAATTAGTAAGAGATATTGCACGCTGCAGGTGCAGTAATCCTCTATAATGGCAGCTAGCCTTAATGAATAAAATAATGTAAATATTAGTCAGCACTAGTGTGCTGAATATCCCTCCCTAACTAGTTCATGTTTGGAACAGTTTAAAACACAAAGGAAAGGATAGTGGACCAAATACAGTGGCAACTAGTGTTAATTTTAATAACTCTCCTAGTTTAATTAGATACAATAAAAGTTAAGTTTTATAGAAGTAGGGAAATAAGAGGTTAAATTGTGCCTTATGGGCACTTCTGTTGTTTACAGTCCCTAGTTTAAACACTCCTCCATCCTTCTAGCCATCTTCTCCCCAAGCACAGCTGCAACCTCCCCATTGAGGTGCAGGCCATCCCTACGGTAGAGCCGGTATCTGACAGCGAAGTCACCCCAGTTCTCCATGAACCCAAACCCCTCCTTCCTACACCAACTTCTGAGCCAATTGTTTACCTCACTGATCTCCCGCTGCCTCTCTGGTGTAGCTCGTGGTACAGGTAATATTTCAGAAAATACTACCTTGGAGGTCCTTGCCCTAAGCTTGCGGCCTAAGTCCCTGAAATCATTTTTAAGGACACTCCACCTACCTCTTCCTTTCATTGGTGCCAATTTGTACCATGACTGTATGCATGCCATTGTATAATAGTATTCATGCTACAGAGATCATATTATAAGATCATATGAGTGGTTTTATAGAAATAAATGTATGAACCCGTATTTCACCTTTTGGCTGGCTGAAACTGCTCATTGTAGACTGACCCTCAGGGACGTCTTTTGTTTACAGTCCGCCGGTATCTCTAGCTTAGTATATGTAAAAGCTAATGTATTTAAATTTTAACAAGCACAGTTAAGATTAAATATCTCAAGTATTTGCTTCTCCCAAGACTTTATCATTGTTTGGTAAAGCGCTATCAATAAACCACTGTCTGATTTGGTTGTCATGCCCATAGTTCTCTTAGAAGGGATGACACCTTTTCAAACAATGACACGAATACACATTTCTAGTGAGAGAATTTAGTCTTTCAATGACTCCACTTAGGCCTTCTGAGAATTCATACAAAATGGTGGACACATTGCTATGTTATTAAAACGTAGCAGTTTTCATTTCTTATAATTGTCATACTTATCTCGGGAGCTGTCCAGAGTAGAAGCAAATTCCCATAGGAATTGCACAGAGCAGAATAGGTTTGCTATGGGAATTTGCTTCTACGCTGGACAGCTCCCGAGACACGTGTCATCAGAGAGCACTTAGACAGAAAAGAACTTCAGCTGATAATTATTGGAAGGATTAAGATTTTTTAATAAAAGTAATTTACAAATCTGTTTAACTTTCTGGAGCCAGTTGATTTAAAAAAAAAAAAAAAAAGTTTTTTTTCCCTGGAATACCCCTTTAATACACCAAAGACGTTGGACATTTGAACACTAAAAGTTGCGTTTCTTGTGTGATACGGTTAACTTTGTGACCACAAGTATGGTATTAGTTTATGCATACATAATTGACACAGTACTAAGAAAAACCAGATCTGTAGTGCAATATTATGTTTTATTAATCTGTCTGTCGTAGTCAACCACAAGGGCCCTGTGAATTAGGACTATTCATGCATGTGAGATTTTAGCATTGTTTAGTAATAAATATTATCCTGTTTTACCAATATATCTCCCAGTATATATAGCTTTGTTCAGTTGCAAATATATTATCAATTTGTATTTATTTTTTATTTTATTTGTATTTTTTGCATTTAATTATATTAGTATCTTCTTTCTAATACAGTTATTCCTCACTATATTGGATATGTTATCATGGCTAGACCACGATACCATTGTGCACCTAGTAATATATGACTATATGATTCTCTGAGGACTAAAATTTTTTCTTTTTAAGCACAAATTTACACTTAAGGTATATAGGTGGTGTCTCAGTTAACCTCTAAAATGTATTTGTGAGCTGCACTATTTCTGTTGATAATCACCTGAAGTTACTATATGACTAGTTTGAGTCATTGAATTGAATGGGGTCTGGCCTGCTTCTAGTATGGATACGTGAGTGTATTTAGTTGAGCATTGAAAATCCTTTAAAGGGTTACTCCCCTCCCCAGCATCTGCAACATTGAGTTCCAAACGCTGGGTGCGGGCTTCCGTGCATCCAGAATTCCTTTAATTCTGGAGAATTCATAGCTTTGCAACCAGTTTGAAACTGGCCTAATTCTGCTTGCAGCCGATGTGTGTTTGTATTCATATTCGTGTAAAATTTTCATGATGTTTGTTTCCGTTGTTTCCTTTTTCTTTCTCTCGTTTTGTATGCAGCTCTGGCTCTCACAGAGAAATTAGCAAGCCTAAATGCTAAAGGAAATGCAATAATGATTCAGAAAGCCAAAGACCTTAAAGAAGAAATAAATTCACTACTTGGAGATGATGGAATTCTTCTGTATCCTTCACACTCTAAGATTGCTCCAAAACACAATGAACCTCTTGCCATGCCTTTCAATTTTGCATATACTGGTTAGTATTTATACATTAGTTGATGAAATTCTTAGCAGAAGCTTCTATGTTGTTTGTTTTTTATTACAACAAAACAAAAGGGGAAATAGAAGACCAATAAGCAATATGGCAAAGTTAAAACTTTAAAATCGTATAAAAACCAATGCATAATAATCTGATCTGTAGAGATTGCTGGATTACTGTAACTCTCTGCTGGACTGAGTGCGATGTGCTGGCCCTTGGGAGAAGGGTATACAGCATATTCAACCATCTATAGATGGCTGTATATACTGTATACAGTCAAGAAGATCTTACTTGCCAAGCCTTGTGCCCAGCAAAAAGTGAAATGCTCAGCGCTGAAGAGCAGCGCTAGTTATCTTTTTCGGAGGGGGGTATACAGCATATTCAATATTTTTTTTTTTTTATGATCGAAAACTTGTGTCGTTTTCCACATTTTCAATCTCAGCCCGATACTAACCAAGCAACAACAGCCTCACGTTATTATGGTGAGTGAGGACCGTTGTTACTGATCCTACCCAGCCTAAATTATGTCTGTTAGCACCTAGGCTCAAGAGCACCATTTTTGATGCTCCAGGCCTGTTGGTACTGGCTCTTCGCAGTACTCCTGCGGTAGCGGTGGCTACCAAGATAGTGTTTGAGGGTTATCTCTAGCTGTTTTTGGGGCTAATGCTATGCCCCAGCTTATTAATGGATTCTGTCTAGAAGACTGCTTCCACTGCTTAAATCTGTAAAATAATACATCCAGCAAAGGGAAGTATTGATTGCTATGTATCAATACTTACTTCCTTACATGCCATGGGCGGAACGCCTTGGAAGGCTCAGCAGACATTCCATTTTAGCTGAAATAGTGTACTGAAATTCATCAAGGCTGTGCAACTTGTTTATAAATTTGGTGCACATACACCAGCTCTAAATATGAAAGATGAATTTAAAGCGTACTTGTCATATCCCACACAAAAAAAGTTATGTTAGTACCTAATTCTGATCATATACATATAACTTTTATGTGTCTAGCTTCTGCATTTTCTTTTAAAATTTAGCTTATATCAATTGCACACTGGATTTTCATATTCTCAGAGGGAGGGGGCATGTCCCTCACTGTACATGACTCTGCTTCCTCCCCGCTGTGTGTCACTGAGTCTCAGAAGTGAGCCTGACAGTCATCCAATCACTGCAGGCTGCTCTGTAAGCCTTTTCTCTTTGGTTTTATGCTGCACATGTTACCCAGAGAGGAAGTAGGATTACTGGAGTTTGCCTGCTGTCTGCCTTATACACTGTAGTAAAGCTAAATGACAAGTAATATGGCTGTCAACATGTATTTGTTGTCCAGCTTTCCCAGGCTTTCTACTGGGGTGATACTAACAAACCCCCTCCTCATGTAATCTCCTTACTACTGGGGTGACACACTGTAACATAGTAACATAGTTCATAAGGTCAAAAAAAGACCAGAGTACATCAAGTTCAACCTATAACCCTAATGAGTCCCTACTGAGTTGATCTAGATATAGAATCCATAACCTGTAATGTTTTTATTCTACAAAAATGCATCCAGACCCGCCTCCTCATGTAATCTCCTTACTACTGGGGTGACACACTGTAACACAGCACCTCCCTCCTCCTGTAATTACCTCACTGAGGTGGCACACTGTAACAAACCTCCTCTTCATTTAATAACCTTACTACTGGGGTGACACACTGTAACTAACCTCCTACTCATGTAATCTCCTTACAACTGGAGGGAAACTGTAAAGACCTCCTTTTCATGTAATAACTTTAATACTGGGAGGACACTAACAAACCTTTTCCTCATGTAATTTCCTTACTACTTGTATGACACAGTAACAAACCCCCTCCTTATGTAATAACCTTACTACTGGGATTACATACTGTAACAAAGCTTCTCCTTATGTTATTTAACTTACTACTGGGGTTGATTGGTTGATACATTTAGCATTTTTGTCTTAAAAACTCCAAAATTCCAGGACAAATTTAGCGTTTTTCTAAATTCTAGATTCTCTACTTATAAGAAAGATAGTCATGCCACATAAATTACTTATTCATTACCATTTACAATATGCATGCTTGGTGTTGGCATCATTTGTTAAATGTCCTCAGGGATGTGGAATTCCTATCGCCCCACGCCCGGGACATGCAGTTTCGGGCACCTGGCAGGTGAATTTTTACGGCCTTTAGCCCGCCTTCGGGCAAGCAGGGCCGGATCTGACAAGCGCTGCGGCGCTCTGCAGACTGTATGGAGCGGGCTCCCGACTCATGCCCGCTCCATACTCTGCAGCCCCCAACTGTGGAAACTCGCATCCTCCGAATGCAGAGCAGGGGAGATGAGAAGCTGTCTCTCCCCTGCTCTGCCTTCTTAGACGTGCGAGGGGGAGATGAGGCGGTGTGAGGTGAGATTTCCGAACCCATACAAAAACCGAACCGCTGCTCCCCCCAGCTCTAGCTTCGGAGAGCTGAGGGGAGGAGCGGTCGCACGTCTGCACGGGGCCCAAATTTCACACCGCCGATAATAACTAGCATGCGGCGCTCAAAGGGGTGTATGGAGCGGGCTCCGGACTCCTGCCCGCTCCATACTCTGCGGCCCCCGGCTGTTCTCAGCAGCCTGTTCTTAGTAGTCGGGGGCCGCCGCTAATAGCCAGCATGCGGCGATCGCCGAGGCTGACTATTAACCCTTTAGATCGCCGCTGTCAAAGCGGACAGCGACGTCTAAAGGGACATGTGAATGCGCGATTGTGAGGGGACGATCCACTATGAAGGTAGTCGCAGGACTTACCTCTGTGTCCTGCTGTCCCGCGGCTCTGTCATTGATAGATCCTGGCTGGACCAGGCTGTATCAATGGATCACAGAGCACACAGATCAATTGAGTTCAATAGAACTCTATTCATCTGTATGAGGAATCTAATGATTCCTCCTAGAAGTCTAATAAAGTGTAAAAAAAAAAAAAAAAAATAAATAAAACCTCAACCCTTCCATGTTAAAAGTTCAAATCACCCCCTTTTTCTATATAAAAATATGCAAACATAATAAAAATAAACATATTTATCGCTTCGTGCGTAATTGTACGACCTATTAAAATATAACATAATTTTTCCCGTACTTTAAATGTAAAAAAAAATACCAAACCACAGAATTGCAATTTAGAATATCCCAGAAAATTTTAGAATATCCCAGGAAAAAAAAGTTAAAAAGTGATTAAAAAGTCAGATCAATACCAAAATGGTACGGATACAAAAAACGGATTATGGCACAAAAAATGAGCCCTCAAACAGCCTGGTATGAGGGGGGGAAAAAAAGCTACAGGGGTCAAAAAATGGCAATTAAAAAAATTCAAAAAAGTTCAGAATTTTTTTTTAATTAGTAAAATATGACGTAAACTATACAAATCTGGTATTGCTGTTATCAGGCGACCTAAAGTATCATAATAACATGTTAGCGCAACCACAAGGTAAATGGCGTAGAAAAGAAAACTACCAAATCTGCTAAATTATCTTTTACTATTTCAATTTCGCCACCTATTTTTTGGTTCAGAGAATATGTTATTGAAAAATTAAAACGTATCATTATAGTAGGTAGTTGTGGCTATTATAGGGCAAGGAGGAAAAGGAGAGCGTAAAAGCAAAAATTGGCCAGATTAAGGCTGCCTGGAAGACGGAGCACTTCATTATGATGGCCCCCCCCCCCCCCCCCCGACAGCCAGACACCTGAGCCTGCTGAGCGCGGCCAGGTAAGGAAATATGCAATATGGAAAAAGCTGGAGGAGTCTGGGGCGGGCCCACAGGAGCCGCTGCTGGTCACTGTTTTAAAGTGGCCGCGGCCAGGCTATCAGGGGCACCGATCCGCTACTAAGCACGGGGCCCAGAGCAGGTGCTCCATGAGCGCCAATGATGATCCGGCCCTGCAGACAAGTGGATCGTCATGAGGGACAAGTAGATTTTGCTCCATTTTAGTCCCGTGGACAAGTAGTTTCTTTTATAAAATTTCCACACCCCTGGTCCTCTTCCTTTTTTAGTACATAACAGAGCTTAGAAGTTGGGCATCAATTTTCGAAATTATAGAGAAAATTTCAAAATCATATATTTTTAGGGACCAGTTCAGTTCTGAAGTAGATTTGAGGGACTTGTATGTTAGAAGCCCCTATAAATCACTTCATTCTAAAAACTTCACCTCAATGTAATCAAAATGACATTTGGGAAGTTTATTAACCTTTTAGTACTGGGAGATGTAGTACCTGCATTAATAGACAGATCGCAGCGAGTGTAATTTCTGACACCTGTTGCAATCTGTCTATTAATCAGGTACTATGCAGGAGTGTGCTCCATGTTATGAGTAGTAGTACCTGCAGTTAAGGAAAGATCACAGCGGATGTCACTCCTGACACCCGCTGTGATCCTCCTGTATAATATATAGATGCAGCCGGCCTCTCTTCTATGGTCCCCTGCACTGACTTATATATACACACATTGATATTTCTCACAGAGAGCTGTGATTGGCTGGAACCATCTGTCCAATCACAGCTCTCTGCTGGAAATATGAATAGGTGTATATATAAGTCAGTGCAGGGGACCATAGAAGAACGGCCGGCCGCATCTATACATTATACAGGAGGATCGCAACGGGCGATCTGTCAATTAGCACAGGTACTACTACTCCCATCATGGTACAGTGTGTTCCATGCTGGGAGTAGTAGTACTACCTAAAAAAATGTTAAAAATAAAGAAAATGAAAAACATACACACACTACATTTTTATTATTGTTGGCTACATTTTAGGTCCCCGCCCACATAAATTGATCCCTGTTTTAAAAATTAATAAAAATGTTGTCATAAAGATAAATTTTGTTAGATATAATTTTTTCCTTCACTACTGTATCTTTATTTATTAATTTTTTAATGGTACCCTACGAAATTTAATTAAAAAAGGTATCTCCATCACTTTTTTAGATCGTTAAGGTCCAAAAAAGAATAAAAACAGACTGCAAAAATGCCAAATTTAAAACCCACATCATTTTTCTTGGCGTTTTTTCACTCCCATAGACTTCTATGGGAGAGAAAACACCACCATTTTGACAAAATCATGCTGCGATTTTGGAAAACCGCCAAGGAGCTGAAAAAGCGCAAAAAAAAGAGTGAAAAAAGGCCAAAAGGATTAAAAGAAACGCCAAGTGGAATGAGAATTTTGCGATTTCTCATTGATTTACAGCTAACATCTGGCCACAGCGTTTTTTGGCTGAAAAAAAAAAACGGCATTTTTCTTGGCGTTTTTCCAAAAAAAAAAAAAAAAAAGTTGAAACTTAGCCTAAAAGATGAACAAGTATGTGCAGTGATAACATAAGGAAAAGTTCAGAAGATTTATCAAGGGTGGTGTAGGGGGAACGTTTTTTTTTTTTAGGAATCCATTACTTACTGGCAAGAGACATCTGGTAGTGATAAATATATAATCCAATAGGAAAAGACAGGGGTTCCAGCTCCACCAAAAAATTGTTAAAAATTATAAAAAATATATGTTTAACTATTTTTTTGGTGGAGCTGGAACCCCTGTCTTTTCGTATTGGATTGTATCAACCAAGGATATGGCTTGGCTCTTGTTTCCTGTGCTCCCTGCAAATGGACATCTTCTCCCTTTTATATTCTGGCAAATGGTGAGCTGAAAGTACTAACTTTTTTTTCTTTTTCTCAGTGATAAATATATCATATCATTGTACTTGTATGGACTAACAGAATAAAAATGTGTTATTTTTACTATAAAATGCAGTGTAGAAACAGAAGCCCCTAAAAGTTGAAAAATTGCTTTTTTTCATTTCAATTTCACCACCCTTTGGATAGGGGATAAGATGTCTAGGAGCAAGTACCCCTTTAAATAAGAAAGACCAAATAATTCTAGCACCAAAATATACATAGTTACATAGTTAGTACGGTTGAAAAAAGACATACGTCCATCAAGTTCAAACAGGGAATTGAAGGGTAGGGGTGTGGTGCGATATTGGGGAAGGGATGGGATTTTATATTTCTTCATAAGCATTAATGTTTATTTTGCTCCAGGAATGTATCTAACCCTGTTTTAAAGCTGTTAAATTTTCCTGCTGTGACCAGTTCCTGAGGTAGACTGTTCCATAAGTTCACAGTTCTTATGGTAAAGAAGGCGTGTCGCCCCTTGAGACTAAACCTTTTCTTCTCCAGACGGAGGGAGTGCCCCCTCGTCCTTTGGGGGGTTTAACCTGGAACAGTTTTTCTCCATATTTTTTGTATGCTCTTTCACTTTTCGCAGTTTTTATGTTATTACTTTTGTTACTACTTTTTTTTTGAGCACAAACCTGCAATCCAAATGTCAGACATCAATAAGAATCTACCTTTATTTCTCAACAGGCTGTTTTCTTTGTGCATTTCGTTTTAGTTTTGCACTGTCTTAACAACATTTATTTATTTTTATTATTTTTTTTCCCTTGCAGGTATATTTAATGTGTTAGGACTTCCAGTTACTCAGTGCCCATTGGGACTTAGTGAAGCTGGGCTGCCCTTAGGCATACAAATAATTTCTTCTCCTTACAATGACCATTTAACTTTGGCACTTGCCCAGCATTTGGAAAAATCATTAGGTGGATGGACACCACCAGGAAGTATCTGACACATCAGATAAGATTCAGAAGATTCTGTTTTTACAGACAATGGAATGTTCTCAGTTGTTAAAAATGTCAATTTTATTTTTAAATGAACACTGTTCTATAAAAGTTTTTTAAATACTGGTTTTAGTAAGAAATCCTAATATATAAAGGAAGAAACTAACAATAAAAAACAAAATTATGTTTCCTGATTTTCTTTCTTCTAACTTTCTGGACACATGCAGCAACTGTGAACAATGCTAGCAAAACATTTCACAAAACTTACAGTTGTACTTGCACTGATAAAAACTATTTAGACTCTTTTAATGTTATTGCTTTTTAAATGTCTTGATTAATTTTTCAAATAGGACATATATAGATGAATGTCTATTTAGTGCTTCATAGATGATATAGATTCAATAAATAAAGGAGGATAAAAGTAAATGCCATAGCATTTATAATAGAAGCTAGTATTATGACTAAACTAGGATATAATAGAACTTTCAGGAGGTGTAATAGGCATGACTAGGAATATAAATCATTTAATTGTAATAGAAATTGTTTCATTGATCGTCACAAGGATTGATTGGCAAACCAGAATTTAGAACAAGATATTTAACAAAGATTTAGTTCTGTAACATAAAGGATGTTAACTTCACAGGAAGTGATCATGTGAGTAAACAAAAGTATCATCAATTACTGGAATAAATGTACCTGATGGTATTCTCCTGGTCAATCGTGTCATAGCAACCATGCTGGAGGAAAACAATCTGTGCCATGGGAATCAGTGTAATCTAGAATAGTCTATAAGTGGGCAGCATATTTGTTTCATTTTTCTGACTGAGCAGGAGTCTGATTTGCCAGCTTACATAGCTAGGATATTTTCTTAGGCATGATTCAAAGAAACCATGTCTTTTATATTGGTGAAAGTAAAGATTATGTCAGATTTCCAGTTTTTGCAATTAATAGTTTCGCTGTACGAAGAATTTCACGGATAGGAATTCTGACTGCCAGGGGAACTTTGTGCATCCCTATACCCAAAAGAGAAAAAGCCGGGGAGACAAGTATGGTTGAATTGGATGATACCTTTACAGTAATGGCTGTAAATGTTGGCACCTCTGAATTTTTTCTATAAAATGAAGTATTTCTCACAGAAAAGAATTGCAGGAACACTGTTGTGCAGTAATAACTCAATTATGAATTATAAATTATGGTCATAAAAATTATTATGATTTTTTTTTATTTTTATTTTTTTTAAATACCAAAATGATAACCTGGTGAATTGTAGACAAAACCAATCAATACTATTCACATCTGAGTCCGACTATTTCCTCAGATATCAACAAGTTCTTTTTATGACGGGATGACATTAACGCTTAAGGATGTAGTTTTGCAATATACAATAATACACAGGTATTATAAAAGTATGCAGATTTATTGGTTATAAGATTATAAACATAAATGAGTAACAAACAATGATATATGCAAATTAATATCAATTAGATATATTAGTAAACATTACTAGGGATCGACCGATTATCGGTTTGGCCGATATTATCGGCCGATAATCACGATTTTGGGCATTATCGGTATCAGCAATTACCTTGCCGATAATGCCCCCCACCGCACCATGGTCCTAAAAAAACGATATCGGTCAATCCCTAAACATTACAAGCTTGTTAATTGACTACATATAGTAGAACAATAGATGTGAGTAGTAAGTAACTTGTTACAATGAAACAAGCTACTAGGTTAGGAATATCATATAAGAAAAAGGTTACATATTGCTCTATTCAGAGGAACCTCATGATATCAAGATGGGCAATATCCAAATATAGACATATCAATATGGAATGCTAAATACACTACCCGCCCCCTTCTAACCAACTACAAATCGCATGATTCCAAGAATGAGCAAATCATCTATAGATATAAACATGGAAGAACTATGATATACTTCCACCCCATTCTGGACTATTTTCTATACATGATCTTGGTAAGACATTAAGACAAACAGCAGAGTTTTATGATCTCTCTAGACTATATTTTAGGAGGGAGAACTTGAAGCAAGTTTCCTGTGCGCAAAATATACTTATAACAGTTTGGCGAGTAGTAATTCTATCAATATCTAAGCAATTATTTAATGCTTTGATAGATTGAGTCTTGATTCTTCTGCAGGTAGAATGAAGTCAACAATATCCTAAAACTATAATCTCAATATGGAGATAATTATTTTATTTCATTAATTTATTCGCCAATCTAAATGGTATAGTTCCATCCATATTATCCCAATTAGTCTTAATTAAATGGAATACCATTTTTGTGTCTCCTACCAAGTCTATAAAAGAACCTCGCTTCGCCGCTTAGGAACGCAATCCATCTCATTGTCATGGATAGCCATTGGTCTGGTACCGTGTGATCAGTCTGTCTGCTGGGATCTCACATGACTTTCCCACCTGGTTGGACCTCTTTCCTGTGTCTTTGTGTGTTCTCTACAGCACAGTTCAGTACCGTACAGCACAGTCCCTAACATCTGGTTTACCAGACTTTTTAATTAGTTAGACACACCTTCCTAAATTGGAATTCCCCAATGAATGTAGGTTGGGCGTGTACATATGGTAATGACTATGACATCACTATAAACCCCGAATGCATTGAGCATGTCACCCATAATGCCTTTCCTCTTGGTGTAATGTCAACTACCCATACGCTAGGGGGTGCTATTGCATAAGCAATTAGCATCATTACCATTAAGGGTTAACTGTCAACTGATCTTAACCTGTTCAGGACCCCGAGCGTACAGGTACATTCTGACACCCTGGTACTTAATAACCCAGGACGTACATGTATGTCTGGGAATTTCGGTCCCCGAAGGGCGGGGACCGGACCGGGGTGACTGCTGATATTGATCAGCAGGCACCCCGCGCAAATGCCCAGGGGGGGTCATCAGAACCACCACCCCCGTCCCCCCCCCCCCCCCCCCATGTCGGTGATCGCGGCAAATCGCAAGTGAATTCAAACTTGCGATTTGCGCGATTCCGGGTCTACGGTGACCTGGAATATAAAGGGGAATCGCGGTTGTCCAAGACATCGACGATCCCCCTGAAGGGATAGGAGTGAGGTGGCAGGGGTGCCACCCCTCCTATCCCTTCTATTGGTCGTATAGACACGAAGACCAATAGCAGATCGGGGGCAGGGGGTTACTTTTGGTTTCCCTGTTCTGCCCATCCACAATAGGTGGGGCAGGATGGGGAAACTGACAGGGACCGGCGCCGAAGGTCACTTACCGATCTGCGGAGGCTGCGGGCGACGGTGATCGGCGGGTGGCGATGTCGTGCGGCTGGATCCTATGGAAGCCGATGAGTTGCCTAGCAACATCTGAAGGGCTACAGTCTGACACCTTTTGTGGTTTAAACACACCAATTCAATTGGTCTCCTACCAGTGCGTATATATTTTATGATTGATGTAGGTACTTAAAATTTCACTTTTATTTCTTTGTTTAAAAAATATAAACCAATTCTTTAACTTTTATAATTATTTAATCACTGAGACCACCACCATTTTGTAAAGCAGTGCACATTTATGACAAACAGTAGACCACAGGATCCTTATATAGTAGGTGTTTTACATACTCACACCCTATATACTTATTTTATTCCCAAGTTGCCGGATTACGTCTCGGCACCGTGTGCATTCATCATTGCACATAGTCCCATTGGTTAAGCAGCATATATAAGAGTCTATCATTGCACAGTCCCGTGTGACAATTCTGCTTATATAGGTGCCGTTGATATTGCACACAATCCCTTGGCTGCATATATATGATCACACCTTCCTATGTTATTGCTGCTTATTGTCCCAAACGGTATTTTGTAAACCACACACTTCTTATTGCACAATGTCCATAGTGTATGTGATTGATATATTGTGTGCTGTGTTTCACACTAGTGGCAGCTATATACTCCGGAGGAACTCTGTCTTTAAACACGTAAAGTGCTATGTGCTATTATGTGCTTTAATCTCCAATTATTGAGGACACCTTCTCATAGCACCTCCACTGTAAACAATCATTTGCACACATTGCGGTATTCAAATTGCACAGTCCCCTTCATATATTGCACTTGTATATTGCACTTATATCATTCCTCATGTTGTAAACACCGCAAAACAGTTTTCCCATTTAGAAACCTGTAATCCGGTACTTGCTTCTCCTGTGGTCCTGATACTCCACTGGTCTGGTCTGGTCTTATTCTTATTCCTGGACAAACGGGGAGGTAAGTGTTAGTCCTTATGTTGGATTCTACACGTTTCTCGCTGTCAGTTCATCAGGAATCAGATGGACAGCATTTCTTCAAAACTGCACTAGTGGATTTCTCCTAGTGTGCATGTGCACGGCTCTGATGGCGGCCGTACTATACAGTGGTCTCTAAATTATAGCCCTCCAGATGTTGCAAAACTACAACTACCAGCATGCCCAGAAAGCTGTTTGAGCATGCTGGGAGTTGTAGTTTTGCAACAGCTGGAGGTCTACAATTTAGAGACCACTGCACAGTGATCTCCAAACTGTAGCCCTCTCGATCTTGCAAAACTACAACTCCTAGCATGCCCTCACAGCAGTTTGCTGTCTGTGCATGCTGGGATTTGTAGTTTTGCAACATCTGGAGGGCCACAGTTTTGAGATCACTGTGCAGTGGTCTCTAAACTCGCCCTCCAGGTGTTGCAAAACTGCAAATCACAGCATGCCCAAACAGCTGTCTCAGCATGCTGGGAGTTGTAGTTGCGTACCTCCAGCTGTTGCATAACTACATCTCCCAGCATGCCCTTCAGCGATCAGTACATTCTGGGAGTTGTAGTTTTGCAACAGCTGGAGACACACTGGTTGGAAAATACTGAGTTAGGTAACCGAACCTAACTGAAGGTTTTCCAACCAGTGTGCCTCCAGCTGTTGCAAAAGTACAACTCCCAGCATGCACGGTCTGTCAGTACATGCTGGGAGTTGTCATTTTGAAACAGCTGGAGGTCCTTCTCTTCTGAGCATTGTAGTTCGCCAGCAGAGCACTTGACATCCACACATGGGGTATTTCCTTACTCAGAAGAAATGGGGTTACAAATTTTGGGGGGCATTTTGTCCTATTATCCCTTAAAAAAAATTGGAGGAAAAGCTAGCATTTTAGTGAAAAAAAAATCATTTACACATCCACCTTTAACGAAAAGTCATCAAACACCTGTGGGGGTGTTAAGGCTCACTGTACATGTCCCCCAAAAACCATTTCAGCAAAATTTGCTTTTCAAAAGCCAAATGTGACTCCTCGTCTGAGCATTGTAGTTCGCCCGCAGAACATTTTACGTCCTAACATGGGGTATTTCCATACTCAGAAGAGATGGGGTTACTAATTTTGGGGGGCATTTTGTCCTATTTTCACTTGTAAAAATTTTTAATTTGAGGGAAAACTAGCATTTTTGTGAAAAAAATATTATAATTTACACATACAACTTTAACGAAAAGTCGTCAAACACCGGTGGGGTGTTAAGGGTCACTGGACCCCTTGTGACGTGCCTTGAGGGGTGTAGTTTCCAAAATAGCATGCCATGTATTTTTTTTTTTTGTTTTTTTTGCTGTTCTGGCACCATAGGGGCTTCCTAAATGTGACATGCCCCCCAAAAACCATTTCAGAAAAACTCACTCTCCAAAATCCCACTGTCGCTCCTTCCCTTCTGAGCCTTCTACTGCGCCCGCCGAACACTTGACATACACATATGAGGTATTTTCTTACAAGAGAGAAATTGGGTTACACATTTTAGAAAGATTTCTCTCCTTTACCCCTTGTAAAAATTCAATAACTGGGTCCACAAGAACATGCCAGTGTAAAAAATTAAGATTTTGAATTTTCTCCTTCAATTTGCTGCTATTCCTGTGAAACACCTAAAGGGTTAACAAACCTTTTGAATGTCATTTTGAATACTTTGAGGGGTGCAGTTTTTAAAATGGGGTAATTTATGAGGTATTTCTAATATGAAGGCCCTTCAAATCCACTTCAAAACTGAAGTGGTCCCTGAAAAATTTCGATTTTGAAAATTTTGTGAAAATTTGGAACATTGTTGCTATACTTTGAAGCCCTCTGATGTCTTCCAAAAGTAAAAAACATGTCAACTTTATGATGCAAACATAAAGTAGACATATTGTATATGTGAATCAATATATAACTTATTTGGAATATTCATTTTCCTTATTAGCAGAGAGCTTCAAATAAAAAATAACATTTTGGAATTTTTCACCAAGTATCGACAAAATTTTACCACTAACATAAGGTAGAATATGTCACGAAAAAACTATCTCGGAATTAAAATGAAAGGTAAAAGCATCCCAGAGTTATTAATGCTTAAGGGGACAGTAGTCAGATGTGTAAAAAATGGCCGGGTCCAACATTGAAAATTGGCTGGGTCCTTAAGGGGTTAAACCCACAGTCCACAGTTGACTTATGGAGCCATAATTTAATAGGTGTGACACAAATAAGTAATTAAAACCTGGATTCTCATAGACAGAGTCACCAACTAGATATCCAAATTTATTGGAAAAATAATAATACAATGGATGATTCTCTAACACTGATGTGTGAATGTCTAGAGAATGTAACTGGCCCCCCTTATCTAAACATCTAAGACAGTGGTTCTTAACCTGGGTTTGATCGAACCCCAGGGGTTCGGTGAGTCAGTCCCGGGGGTTCGGCGGGGGAGGTCGCAACAGGACAGGCAAACCAAACCATTGTTTGGGGCCCCAAGCAGAGCCGGTGTTTGCCCGTCCTGTAGCGATGGGGTAATTCCCCCCATCACTATTAACTCCCTGCGGCCCTGTGTTAAGTTTAAAAACGCAGGGCCATCACTGACGTCCCATGCGTGTTCCCATGGAAACGAAGGCGCCAAAGACCGGAGGATAGAGAAGGAGGAAGACACGCGCTGCCCAGCTTGGTAAGTGATCAGCGGCACGTCATCTTCGGTGCTCCGACCACTGGTCCCGAGACTTACTGATATAGACGGAGCGGCGGTCGGAGCACTGAAGTGGGCAGTACACAGGCATACAGCCTCCAGCCATACACTGTGTATGGCTGGAGGCTGTATGTCTGTGGGGGAACACTGCCTACATCAGTAGTCTTCAACCTGTGGACCTCCAGATGTTGTAAAACTACAACTCCCAGCAAGCCCGGACTGGCCTACATAATGTGGGGGAACACTGCCTGCCTAATGTGGGGGAAGTCTGTCTGCCTAATATGGTGGAACTCTGCCTGCCTAATGTGGGGGAACACTGCCTAATGTGGGGGAAATCTGCCTGCCTAATGTGGGGGAAACATTGCCTGCCTAATATGGGGGAACACTGCCTACCTAATGTGGGGGAACTCTGTCTGCCTAATGTGGGGGAACTCTGCCTGCCTAATGTGGGGGAACATGAGAGTGGCACTTGCCAAGGTAAAGCCGCGCATTTCTGAACTGGTCTCTGAAAGACAACAGCAGAAGTCACACTGATTTGCAGTAAATATTCATTATGTTTTTGTGTAAAAATAATGTTTTCATGGTTTTGTTCTTAATGGTTTTGTTCATTTTGTGCACCTATGTATAAATATATACCTATGTTTTGAATTTGAAAAAATCATATTTTATTTTTCCAATTAAGAAGGGTTCTGTGAATGCGCATATGAAACTGGTGGGGTTCAGTACCTACAACAAAGTTAAGAACCACTGCAGTAGAGGGCTCAGAAGGGAAGGAGCAACTTTGGGCTTTTGGAATGCGAATTTTGCTGGAATGGTTTTTGGTTTTTAGGAAGCCCCCATGGTGCCAGAACAGCAAAAAAGACATGGCACACTATTTGGGAAACTAAACCCCTCAAGGAACATAACAAGGGGTGCACTGGCGTTTGACAGATCTTTATAAAAAAAATTATTTTTCATTTTCACGGACCACTGTTCCAAAAATCTGTCCGTCACCTGTGGAGTGTTAAGGCTCACTATACCTCTTGTTACATTACGTGAGGGGTGTAGCTTTCAAAATGGGGTCACATGTGGGTATTTATTGTTTTGCGTTTGTCACAACCGCTGTAAAATCAGCCACCCCTGTGCAAATCACCAATTTAGGCCTCAAATGTACATAGTGCGCTTTCACTCCTTAGCCTTGTTGTGCATCCGCATAGCATTTTAAGTCCACATATGGGGTATTTCCGTATTTGGATGAATTTGTGTTACAAATTTTGGGGGTCTTTTTTTTTTTCCTTTTACCTCTTATGAAATGAAAAGTATGGGGCAACACCAGCATGTTAGTTTAAACATTTTTTACACTTACATGCTGGTGTAGACCCCAACTTTACCTTTTCATGAGGGGTAAAAGGAGAAAAAGCCCCCCAAAATTTGTAGTGCAATTTCTCCCGAGTACGGAAATACCCCATATGTGGCCCTAAACTGTTGCCTTGAAATACTACAGGGCTCTGAAGTGAGAGAGCGCCATGCGCATTTGAGGCCTAAATTAGGGATTTTCATAGGGGTGTACCTGGATGCAAGTGTTACATTTGCATCCGCCTCCAAAAATACTGTACGTCAGTTTTCCCCAAACAGGGTGCCTCCAGCTGTTGCAAGACTCCTAACATGCCTGGACAGTCAATGGCTGTCCGGCAATACTGGGAGATGTTGTTTTGTAACAGCTGGAGGCTCCATTTTGGAAAAACTGACGTACAAGACGTTTTTTTTTTTTATTAGGGGGGGGCACAGCGTAAGGGTGTAGTGTATATGTAGTGTTTTACTCTTTATTTAGGGTTAGTGTAGTATAGTGTTTTTAGGGTACAGTGGGGATCAAAAGTTTGGGCACCCCAGGTAAAAATTTGTATTAATGTGCATAAAGAAGCCAAGGAAAGATGGAAAAATCTCCAAAAGGCATCAAATTACAGATTAGACATTTTTATAATATGTCAACAAAAGTTGGATTTTATTTCCATCATTTACACTTTCAAAATAACAGAAAACTAAAAAATGCAAAAGTTTGGGCAGCCTGCAGAATTTATAGCATGCACTGCCTCCTTTGCAAAGCTGAGACCTGCCAGTGTCATGGATTGTTCTCAATCATCATCTGGGAAGACCAGGTGATGTCAATCTTAAAGGTTTTAAATGCCCAGACTCATCTGACCTTGGCCCAACAATCAGCACCATGGGTTCTTCTAAGCAGTTGTCTAGAAATCTAAAACTGAAAATAGTTGACTCTCACAAAGCGGAAGAAGGCTATAAGAAGATAGCAAAATGTTTTCAGATGTCAATATCCTCTGTTCGGAATGTAATTAAGAAATGGCAGTCATCAGGAACATTGGAAGTTAAAGCAAGATCTTACATAGTTACATAGGTAGTATGGTTGAAAAAAGACATACGTCCATCAAGTCCAACCAGGGAATTGAAGTGAAGGGGATAAGGGGAAGGGATGTAGTTTTATAATTCTGCATAAGCATTAATGTTATTTTGTTCCAGGAATGTATCTAACCCTGTTTTAAAGCTGTTAATTGTTCCTGCTGTGACCAGTTCCTGAGGTAGACCGTTCCATAAATTCACAGTCCTCACGGTAAAGAAGGCGTGTCGCCCCTTTAGACTAAACCTTTTCTTCTCCAGACGGAGGGAGTGCCCCCTCGTCCTGGAAGACCACAAAAAAAATCAGACAGAAGAGCTCGCAGGATTGTGAGAAAAACTATTCAAAACCCACGTTTGACTGCACAATCCCTCCAGAAAGATCTGGCAGACACTGGAGTTGTGGTACACTATTCCACTATAAAGAGATACTTGTACAAATATGGTCTACATGGAAGAGTCATCAGAAGAAAACCTCTTCTACGTCCCCACCACAAAAATCAACGTTTGAACTTTGCAAATGAAAATATAGACAAGCCTGATGCAATTTGGAAACAAGTTATGTGGACCAATTAGGTTAAAATTGAACTTTTTGGCCGGAATGAGCAAAGGTACGTTTGGAGAAGAAGGGGAACAAAATTTAATGAAAAGAACCTCTGTCCAACTGTTAAGCATGGGGGTGGATTAATCATACTTTGGGGTTGTGTTGCAACCAGTGGCAATGGGGAACATCTCAAGAGTTGAAGGAAAAATGGAATCAATAAAATTTCAGCAAATTTTGGATGCTAACTTGATGCCATCTGTGAAAAAGCTGAAGTTAAAGAGAGGATGACTTCTACAAATGGATAATGATCCTAAACACACCTCGAAATCCACGGGGGATTACATCAAGAGGCGTAAACTGAAGGTTTTTTTCCATGGCCTTCACAATCTCCTGACTTCAACATGAATATCTATGGATAGACCTTAACCCCTTAAGGACTTAGCCCTTTTTCACCTTGACCCCTTAACCTCCCTGGCGGTATGATTCTTTCTGGAAATTTGTACCAAAAGCGGTACAATTTTTTGCACTGAATTTCACATCTCCCCCATCACATTCCCCCTCCCTTGTCACATTCCCCCTCTCCCTTGTCACATCCCCCGTCACATTCTCCCCCCTCCTTGTCACATTCTTCCCCCCTTGTCCCATCCCCCCCTTGTCACATTCCCCCCCTTATCACATTCCCCCCTTGTCACATTCCCCCCTGTCACATTCCCCCCCCCTTGTCACATTCCCCCCTTGTCACATTCCCCCCCCCCCCTTGTCACATTCTCCCCCTTCATGTTACATTCCCCTCCCCCTGTCAAATCCCCCCCTTGTCACATCCCCCCCCTTCATGTCACATTCCCCCTCCCCTGTCACATTCTCCCCCTTCATGTTACATTCCCCTCCCCTGTCACATTCTCCCCCTTCATGTTACATTCCCCTCCCCCTGTCGAATCCCCCCCCTTGTCACATCCCCCCCTTCATGTCACATTACCCCTCCCCTGTCACATTCCCCCCTCTTGTCACATTCCCCCCCCCCCCCCCTCTGTCACATTCCCCCCTTTGTCACATTCATCCCCCCCCCCCCTTGTCACCTTGTCCTGCAGCAGTATACACTAGGTTTGCCGGGCAGATTTCAAACCTAGTGTATTTGCTGCAGAACAAGCCCTTTCCCCTTCAGCCAATGTGCTTCAGCCAAATCCCTGTGATTGGCTGAAAAGTGAAAGGTCCTGTAAGATGAATAGAGCAGGGACCAGAGCGCATGGAGGGGAACGACATCTTCAGGGACCGGGACTAGGTGAGCAAAAGGTTTTTTTATTTTACTACTTTTTCCTTTTACATTTAGCTCAGTGTTTTTCTGACAGGGTACCTCCAGCTGTTGTGAAACTACTACTCCAAGCATGCCCGGACAGCCTTTGGCTGTTCGGGCATGCTGAGAGTTGTAGTTTTGCAACAGCTGGAGGCCCCCTGGTACGGAAACACTGACTTTTAGTATTTTTCTTTACCTGCTCTGGCCGGCCCCCGCAACGGGAGCCGACCAGAGCAGATAATCGCAAGTTTTCCCGGGGGCCGCATCGCTATATCGCATTGCTTTTGCGATATATCGTGCAGCCCGGCTGGGAACTCTGTAATTCTACCCCGAGCGTGACTCGGGGTTACCGATCCTGGCAGGGAAAATTAACCCCGAGTCACGCTCGGGAATACCGCTCAGGAGGTTAAGGACACATGACGTACTGGAACGTCATGTGTCCGCTCCCGATCTATAACGCGGGGCCACGGCGTGGCCCTGCGTCATAGCGGGTCGGGCCCAGCCGTTGTTAGACCGGGACCCGTGGCTAATAGCGCGCGGCATTGATCGCGGTGCCACGTGCGGTGAAATCGCGGCATCCCGAACAGCTGACAGGACAGCTGGAGGGTCCCTACCTGCCTCCTCGCTGTCCGATTGCCGAATGACTGCTCAGTGCCTGAGATCCAGGCATGAGCAGTCAAGCGACAGAATCATCGATCACTGGTTTCCTATGAGAAACCAGTGATCAATGTAACAGATCAGTGTGTGCAGTGTTCTAGGTCCCTATGGGAGCTGTAACACTGCAAAAAAAAAGTGAATAAAGATCATTTAACCCCTTCCCTATTAAAAGTTTGAATCACCCCATGAAAAAATAGAATTTTCCCATAAAAAAAATACAGTGTAAATAAAAATAAACATATATGGTATCGCTGCGTGCGGAAATGTCCAAATTATAAAAATATATCATTAATTAAACCGCACGTTCAATGGCGTACGCGCAAAAAAATTCCAAAGTCCAAAATAGTGCATTTTTGTTCACTTTTTATATCATGAAAAAATGAATAAAAAGCGATCAATAAGTCCTATCAATGCAAAAATGGTACTGTTAGAAACTTCAGATCACGGCGCAAAAAATTAGCCCCATATGCGGAAAAATAAAAAAGTTATACGGGTCAGAAGATGACAATTTTAAACGTATTAATTTTCCTGCATGAAGTTATGATTTTTTCCAGAAGTACGACAAAATCAAACCTATATAAGTAGGGTATCATTTTAATCCTATGAACCTACAGAATAAAGATAAGGTGTCATTTTTACCGAAAAATGTACTACGTAGAAACGGAAGCTCCCAAAATTTACAAAACAGCATTTTTTTTTTCAATTTTGTCTCACAATGATTTTTTTTCCGTTTCACTGTAGATTTTTGGGCAAAATGACTGACGTCATTACAAAGTAGAATTGGTGGCACAAAAAATAAACAATCATATGGATTTTTAGGTGCAAAAATTGAAAGAGTTATGATTTTTTAAAGGCAAGGAGCAAAAAACGAAAATGCAAAAACGGAAAACCCCCCGGCCCTTAAGGGGTTAAGGACTCGGCCATTTTTTGCAATTCTGACCACTGTCACTTTAAACATTAATAACTCTGGGATGCTTTTAGTTATCATTCTGATTCCGAGACTGTTTTTTCGTGACATATTTTACTTTAACATAGTGATAATTTTTGTGGTAACTTGCATCCTTTCTTGGTGAAAAATCTCAAAATTTTATGCAAAAATAGAAAATTTAGCATTTTTCTAACTTTGAAGTAAGGAAAATGGATATTCAAAATAAAAAAAAAGTTGGTTCACATATACAATATGTCTACTTTATGTTTTGCATCATAAAATTTATGAGTTTTTACTTTTGGAAGACACCAGAGAGCTTCAAAGTTCAGCAGCATTTTTCACAACATTTTTCAAACTCACTATTTTTCAGTGACCAGTTCAGTTTTGAAGTGGATTTGAAGGGTCTTCATATTAGAAATACCCCACAAATTACCCCATTATAAAAATTGCACCTCCCAAAGTATTCAAAATGACATTCAGACAGCGTTTTAACCCATTAGGTGTTTCACAGGAATAGCAGCAAAGTAAAGGAGAAAATTCACAATCTTCATTTTTTATACTCGCATGTTCTTGTAGACCCAATTTTTTTATAAAAAAATTTTTTTTTATAAAAAGGAGAACATTTTTACTTGTATTTGAAACCCAATTTTTCTCGAGTAAGCACATACCTCATATGTCTATGTAAAGTGTTCGGCGGGCGCAGTACAGGACTCAGAAGGGAAGGAGCGACAAATGTTTTTTGGGGGGCATGTCACCTTTAGGAAGCCCCTATGGTGCCAGAACAGCAAAAAAAAAAACACATGGCATACCATTTTGGAAACTAGACCCCCTCAGGGAACATAGCAAGGGGTAAAATGATCCTTAATACCCCACAGGTGATTCACGACTTTTGCATATGTAAAAAAAGATTTTTTTTTCCTAAAATGCTTGGTTTCCCAAAAGTTTAAAATTTTTATAAAGGGTAATAACAGAAAATACCCCCCAAAATTTGAAGCCCAATTTCTCCCGATTCAGAAAACACCCCCTATGGGAGTGAAAAGTGCTCTGCTGGCGCACTACAGGTCTCAGAAGAGAAGGAGTCACATTTGGCTTTTTGAAAGCAAATTTTGCTCTGGGGGCATGCCGCATTTAGGAAGCCCCTATGGTGCCAGAACAGCAAAAAAAAAAAAAAACACATGGCATACCATTTTGGAAACTAGACCCCTCGGGGAATGTAACAAGGGGTAAGTGAACTTTTATACCCCACAGGTGTTTTCATGACTTTTGCATATGTAAAAAATTATTTTTTTTACCTAAAATGCTTGTTTTCCCAAAAATTTAACATTTTTAAAAAGGGTAAAAGCAGAAAATACCACCCAAAATTTGTAACACAATTTCTCCCGAGTACTGCGATACCCCATATGTGACCCTAAACTGTTGCCTTGAAATACGACAGGGCTCCAAAGTGAGAGCGCCATGCGCATTTGAGGCCTAAATTAGGGATTGCATAGGAGTGGACATAGGGGTATTCTACGCCAGTGATTCTCAAACAGGGTGCCTCCAGCTGTTGTAAAACTCTCAGCATGCCTGGACAGTCAGTGGCCGTCTGGTAATACTGGGAGTAGTTGTTTTGCAACAGCTGGAGGCTCAGTTTTGGAAACAGTGGCGTACCAGATGTTTTTCATTTTTATTGGGGAGGGAAGAGGGGCTGTGTAGGGGTACGTGTATATGTAGTGTTTACACTACACTAACACAAAATAAAATAAAAAGTAGAAGTGTTTTTTAGGGTACAGTCGCACGGGCAGGGGTTCACAGTAGTTTATCGCTGGCAGTTTGAGCTGCGGCAGAAAATTTGCCACAGCTCAAACTTGCAGCCGGATACTTACTGTAAACCTCCGCCCATGTGAGTGTACCCTGTACATTCACATGGGGGGGGGGGGGGGGACATCCAGCTGTTGCAAAACTACAACTCCAAGCATGCGCTGACAGACTGTACATGCTGAGAGTTTTAGTTTTGCAACAGCTATAGGCACAATGGTTATGTATCACTGAGTTTGTGACCTAACTCAGTGTTTCACAACCAGTTCCAAGCATGTACGGTCTATCAGTGCATGCTGGGTGTTGTAGTTTTGCAACAGCTGGAGACACACTGGTTGTGAAACTGATAGGGATGACCCTTATGTTTTTAATGACTAATATATATATATATTAATATTAAAATGCCATTGCTGCTGGAAAAATATCTGTTCCCTTACCCTTTAACCCAGATACATTAGAATGCTAAATGCAGAACATTTCATCTTATCGCTTTGCCTGTAACTAGACTAGACCCTTGAGATACAGATTATGGATACAAGACGTCTAAACATTGGACTTTGTGGAAAGATGCTGAAATCTTAAGCGAAGAGGACTTGCAAGATAATGACTTATGCTACGCCACGCTCAAATGACCAATCAGCATATAGAACGATGCATAATTTTACCTTTTACCCTCCCCTTTTCTCAGTTTGTAAAAACCAAATTTACTTCCTGTAATAAACAGAACTCCCCCGGGGTACCGAGGAGAGAACCCATACCAACCTGGCCTGGTGTGAATTTTCTTTAGTCGGAAATTAGTACAGCGGTAGTCACTCACAGATTAAGGCCGCACATTAATCCATCCCTAACATTTGGTGGCAGCGCGGGATGGCGGAACCACGCTCGAGGGAAGATACGAATCCAGTGGAGCGACACTTTGAGACGCCCGAGGCAACCCATTATTACCCAAACTTTCACCTCTTCTTTTTGTTTGTGTTATAGAGCTCTTCGCTGAGACTATCCGGCAGAATGGAGAGATCAGAGGGATCACCGCACCAGGACCAGATCGCTACGAGGTCAAGTGCTCGCTCTACATGGACGACGTGACCGTCTTCTGCGCTGACCAGCGTTCGGTGACTGCACTCGTCCAGACCTGGGAGGACTTCGGCAGAGCTTCGGGGGCAAAAGTCAACTGCGGGAAGTCGGAGGCCATGGTCTTCGGGGAATGGCACCTAGCTTCTTCCGCCCCCTTCCCCTTTACTGTTAAGCCGGACTTCATTCAAATTCTTGGAGTATGTTTCGGGAAGGAAGGAGCGGCCCTTAAGTCTTGGCAAGACCGACTAGGAAAGATGAACTCTAAGATCGGACTGTGGAGCTCCAGAAAGCTCTCGATTGAAGGCAAGGCACTTGTCCTGCGGAGTGGACAGAGTCAAGAGGACTGTGATGTACAAGGAGCCCCGCAAGGGTGGGAAGGGAATACCAGATATACCCACTCTGCTGAGAGCCTCCTTTGCATGTGTCACCGTGCAGCGGACTCTTGTTGAAAAGACTGGCTCAGCGGGCAGGTCCATGTCTCGCTTGTTTCTCATGCCCCTCTGGAGACAGCTGGGCTGGGACAAGTGGGACAGCTCCATCCCTTACAACTGGAACACTCCCTGGTTCTATGGGGATGTTGTCCGGTTTGTGAGGGAGCACCAGCTGGAAGGACTGAAACCCGACCTATGGAAGCCGAAGACAATCTGCAAGCTCATCCGAGCTAAGGACTTGACCGAGCTGGTTCCGGGACTCCCCGCAGCCACTGCAGAGACAGTTTGGACTAATGTGGCCTCAAAGCGGCTTACCAATGGACACAAGGACTTGTCGTGGATGGCCGTCAAGGGAGGACTCTCTCTCAGGTCATTCATGCATGCCCGCAACCTGTGCACAACACGGTACTGCCCCCGGTGCCCCTACGTGGAGGAAACATCTTTTCACGTGTTTTGGCAGTGCCCCTTTGCACAGGGTCTGTTGGACGCCCTGGAACATGAACTCAGAGACTCTGTACCCAGGAGCTGCCTATCGTACCATTCGGTGCTTTACGGTCTGTTCCCTGGGACCCACGATGTGGAGGCCATCCAGGGGGCCTGGCGCCTTATAAACTGTCTTAAGGACGCAGTGTGGCTTGCCAGGAACCACCTCATGATCAACAGGGAAAACATGTCCGTCCGGGACTGCCGCAGGTTCATCAAGAGCCTGCTTAGAGACTATTACATCTTGGACAGCCCGGCCGTTGATGAGGAAGAAGAGGAGTGAAGACCCCTCTCCTTCTCCCATGTCTCCCTGAAGATACAGCCCAGCAGTTTGGCCCTGTGATCCGCCCCCTCCCCAACCCCACATAGTCGCCCACACCCCTACCCCGATCACAGATTGTATTGTTTTGTTGTTCGATCTCTTGTGCTTTTTATTACAGGATTGAGCGGAGTGTTAGAGTAGCATGATGTGCGATGTATAGCTTAGGGAACCTTTGCTGTGTATTGTACTGTCATGCTTTGTGTGACTGTAATTTATTGTATGACTTGTAATGACTGAACGGACAATAAAGCTCTTTCAATCACCCATTATTACCCAAACTAGGGGAGCGATCAACCCCACTGAAAACACGGTAAGTCTGCTGATTTTTATAAATCTGTTGCCTTGCTTGTGTTTTTGGGTAGTGTCTGTGGGAAGTCTGGACGGCCTAAGTCGACCCTCTAGGATTTAACTTTTAGCGACAGAGATTTTCCCACTGTGTTGTTCTCTTGTTCTTGTAGTCGCTTGTGATTGACTGCCGCTTTACATAGGCTTAGAAGGCAAAAGCAGAGATTTTTCCTTTGCCACAAGTTTGCAGGCTTATAATAACAATTTTTTTTCTCTATAAAGATTTTCTCTGTAAATCCTTCATCTGAAAAGCAGATAATGTGTGCTGTAACAAGGTCAGATCCGTTTCATAATGTAAACAGGAGAATGAGTAAACTGTGAGAAAGATTCATTGGGATTTTTGAGCCTTTGAAAAATCCATTTTTTTTTTCTTTCCTGATAGTCCAGATTTAATTACATTTTTGATTTTATGGATTAGGCAAAGGAAGATAAGTTACATAGATTTTTGAGTTCTAGGTTTTCTAATATCTTTTTCTGGGCTGTAATTGGGCACAATAACTTTTCTGGGTGTCACACAAGGTGATAGCTTGAGATAGTATTGGCCATTAACTTTTAACATATACGAGGACGGCATTACTAATAGCTTCAGACAGTATTGGAGAAAGTGTTAGCCGCTCCAGTAGCTTTTAAATGATATTGGTAATGCACAAGAGTAGCAGCTTATAGTGGCATCATACAAACGGTGGTTGTCACGTTGACACCCTCTTTTGTTTGGTATTTTAGTATAAATTTTTGGGCCAATCCACTGAGTTTTTTTGGGTGACTGTGTGAAGGGAATGATGTATGGCTGTGTGAGAAGTGTGTCTGTGTTGTAAATTAAGTTGTTGAGTAGGATTAATTGCCTTAGTGTCCCCTTAAGAATGTTCCTTGGTAGTTTTGTTAGATGGTGGTTTGAGTGGACAAATGGCTGTGTGCATTGTGTTGAGGAAATTGGTGTTTTTGGTCCAGTGTGTGCAAGTGGTGGGAGCAGATTTTTGTATATTGCTTGATAGGATTAGAGAGAGAGAGATTCTTGTCAGAAATAGAGATTCAATGTTTTGGTGAAAAAGCAGGTGATTTGTGAAGGGAAAAGCATGTGAAAATTAAGCTAGTTGAAAGTTTGGAATATACTGATGGTTAATGGTATGTAGATACAGCAGTGTTATATACAATATTTGTATACAGTCATGTGCTGAAAAGCAAAGGGAAATGAAAAAGGTGACTGCTTCTGTGGAGGAGGATGATGCTGCTGACTCAAGGAGTCGGTTGAGCAGAGCTGGAAGTGCTTGTGTAAGTGTTATCATGGTACAGGAATGAAGGAAGTCCAATAAATTTGTTGAAGCGATGAAACAGTGTTAATCCTTTAGTCCTTTGTTCTGGAAAGTACTAAAGGTGTTAGGGGGGAAACTTGGGGGTCCCCTGTATCAATGAGGGAGATGAGTGAATGGAATGCAGATAAGGTGTTAGGTCTCTGGGAAAGTTGGGTGTATGTAGTCATGTGATGACGTTCATAAAGGGTTCTTGTGATAAAAAGTATGTTGTACATGTGTGATGTGTATTGATGAATCAGGAATGTATGGAAAATAACCAGTGAATGTTTCCACTATGAAGTTGTTTGTGTTGTAATGAATTTTGGTGTTGGAGGAGGAGGATATCCGCGTGGTATTGATTGAACCATTTAATGATATTTCATTAAATTCCTTGTCTTTACAGTTACACGGATGGATGCCATGCAAAAAAATGAAATGTATCAGAAAATGTGATTAATTGTCTGATTATATTACAGGAGTAACAAAAGAAGTTTGGGCAAGAAAAATAAAATGAGACAAAAGAAAGATGTGATCACTATTCAATTGATAAATGTTTAAAATCAGCAAATTTTTCCTTCTTCCCCCAAAAGAGCTCTACATAATTTTTTCTTTTGCATTTTTTTTGGTGTGAATGTAGGCCAGGTGTGTTATGTGGGCCCTGTGTGTTTTGTTTGTCGGTATTGTTACATGTGTCTTGTATGTCTCTTGTTGTAAAGTAGCGCAGAAATCCAGTGACATGCTGGACACTCAAAGGTTTTTGAGAAATGAGCTAGTTTTAGGGAGAGCAGAGAGCTAGACTCAAAGGGGCGGTGACTGGTGACATAGAGGTTTGGGAGGAGTAAGGTGGAGTTTACAGGGAAGTTGACAGCCTCATCTTCTGGAAAAAAAAATCACACGAAGGAAATGTTTATATATATATATATATATATATATATATATATATATATATATATATATAACTGAATATGTTTATAGGACCTGCATATAGAATGTGATATACTTTCTACGTTGCATGTATTTGAATACTAACGATTTTGAATGGATAACCTTATAATAATGATATATATATATATATATATATATATATATATATATATATATATATAGGAATATGCAAAGCAGCTCATTACACAACCTTTTCAGGTAGTGTTCCCTGGTATTAGCTTAGCTCCTGTTAAGGAATATAAAAAGCTGACCGGGAGTTATGCCAAACCAGACTACTCCCCAAAAGGGAAGTTTCGACCCATCTGCAGACAGCTGTTTCTTTTTTTTTTTTTTTTAAAGCCGAGGAACGTGCTCTCGAATCACCCAAAGTGCAAGAAAAAGTGCAAACGTGTTACACTAAAAAAACGTGCACAAAGGATGCGGTCTATCGCAAGCTCTTCTCCGATAGGAGAGAGACCCCCCAACAAACCTTACCCCTTCGCCTCCGGACCAAAAGGTACCTGCGAGGTTCCAGGTTCGATGTCCCTTTTCGCCGAAGCTACTAGGGGACCACAAATGCTCCTGGCATCCCCCTTGGCGTAAGCCAAGGTATCTGCCCGCAGAGCCGATAACGGTAGGTACCCTGCCAAAGTAGGAGTACCCGGGGTGTTTGCAGGGAGGTGCGGAACCTAATGGCCACACACACCTCCCCTAGACCGCCAGGAGGGACACCCAGAAGGGCTACCGCATCCTGACAAATCCTGTGAACACACAACACGCAAAAAGTGACACCGTGAGACAAAAAAAAGAAATAAATAAGTGAATGTGTGCAGATATACTGCCCGGACATCCGGCCCGATCTATAAAAATTTCTCTGATCCTAGCCAGAAGGCCGGGAATCAAGAGGTGAGTGCCACAAGGTGAAGAGATTATGGTGCCCGTGCTTCAACTCAGTGAGTCCATCCTCCCAGTGAGTTTCGGCACCTCGGGGTCACCACTCCCCGAGGCACAAAAGTACCTCGGCTCTAGACCCTCTCAGCCTCATGGCGAGACCCGGAGGGAACAGGTCACATCGGGGCAGCCGTCGAGCTGATTCCTCAGAACCAGCCCCGGAAAGCCCTGCTACACCTGCATCCTCCATGCAGCACCCATCCCCACCAGCATGAAAACTGATAAGAACAGATACTACACTTGATCTTAGCCAAAAGGCCGAAAAGTACAGAGCAGGGGCAAAAACCCCGAAACAGCTGTCTGCAGATGGGTCGAAACTTCCCTTTGGGGAGTAGTCTGGCTTGGCATAACTCACGGTCAGCTTTTTATATTCCTTAACAGGAGCTAAGCTGGTACCAGGGAACACTAACTGAAAAGGTTGTGTAATGAGCTGCTTTGCATATTCCCCTACCCAGAATGCCTGCGGAGTGCTAAATGGCCTAACCTGAATCTCCGTTACACCTGAAGAGGTGTCCTCTCCCTGAGGAAAGTACTGACCCCGTTTATATATATATATATATTTATATAAAATTCTCTCTCTCCTTCCTCTATTGTCAGTCTTGCTACTCTCAGATTATGATTAAAATTGTTTTGAATTTATGAGGTTAAGAATTCAAGAGCTATGTAAAAAAATCAGGGAATCCATGGTCAATGCTGAGTCATAAATGCAAGTTTGTTCCAAGTAATGTAAAGATGTAACACATCAGACAGGATATATGGTGACCACACGCGGAATGAAGTTCTACTACAATAAACCACTCAATCTGAGCAGTGGTTCAGGAAGTAGAGTTGAAGATATTCACTGATACATGTAAGATATTTGAAGGTATGACAATGAGTATGGGTACACTTTTATTACCGCCCACAAGTATGGGCCTATTGAAGGTTTTAGTTTTTTTTTTATCCTGGGGCGAACCAATCTGTAGTTGGCAATTAAAGTGTTCAAATTCGAGAGCGGCCTGAGGAAGTGGCCATCGTAAAGATAAAACCAACATGAAGGAAGCCCCAAAAGCCAAGGGAACTGAATGGTAATGGAGTCTGCAGTGCCCCTATCCCCCACAACTACGGTACAAAGTGCACAGGTGGATGGGGATTGTGGATTTTCCTAGTTAGGTCTCTTGCTGGAACCGAGAGAGACCAATGGAAGAAGAAGAGAGGTGGTACACGACAAAGACAGCATCTGAAAAGTTGGCAAGAAACTGTGCGCCAGCAGTCTTGTACCCCATGTTAACATACGTGGCCTCATACACTAAACAGAAGGAATGTGTGTAGTAATGTCTGTATATTGGGTCGCCTCAGGATTCAACAAGGCAAAAAGAGAGTTTATACAGACTTCATTATTTGCATCTGTTATGACTTAGGTAAAAATAAAGGTACCCTACCAACACACTCCAAAACATCTTGCATGTCTCAGAGAATATGAGTAGACTTTGTCTGACTGCCTAAGGTGGGCCTCTATAAATATATTCTTTGTCTGACTGTACTAAACTGTGCCGTGGACACAATGGAAATAAGTGTGTGAGGCAAAAATAGAGGTACATTGTAATATATATTTTCCCTAAATAATTTCTGATGAAGGAGCTAAATAAAAATAAATAAAAAATAAAAAAGGGGATCTTGCTTGTCACATATCTGCAGGCTTATGTAAATATTTTCCTTTTCAGCTCTCTGTGAAAGTTTATTTTCAAAATCTCATAAGCAATTTGTACCAATCCAAGGTCAAAATGTAATAACTGAATTGTAACAAAAGTAAAAATTAGAAGCTTGGGACATTACATCTGAGTGTCAGACTAGAGGTTTTGGACTGGCAGATGAGTTTCTTGGTTCAATTGTCGGGACATTTTTTCCTGCCGTGGTCATCAAAATAATTGTGGCTATAATTTGTACATATTCATTAATGGTTTACAACCAGTATTGACAATTTAATACACTGGAAGTGAAATTGCATAATTATGTTTCTTCATTTCGGGAGAGTCAGTTTCCTGGTGACTCACGGAAATGAAGGGGGGGGGGGTGGTGTTTTAAATATGTTGCATATTTTTGATTGGATCAGAATGAAGTGGGGAGGCATGAGTCTCCATTTTGATCCTGGCAGCCATGTTTAAAGATAACCCTAAAATACCAAATGATTGAAATGATAGTGCATTACATAAACATATATATTATATTTACCTTCTGTATATAAGCTTTACACTGTATCACCCATGACACGTGATTTTAACATTTAATAAGAGTTTTTTAAGATGCACTCTTGTCCTAGCTACAATGCCCTTAATAGTCAGTCATGAACAATAGTTACTTAATGTCCATGGATTATATCCTTTGTAAATAAATCATAGTTTAATAAGTGTTATATATAATTTCATGGTAATTTGCAGTAATACATTTAGGAAAGCTGCAACTGAACTCATTTTTTCCTTGTTTTGGTTTGTGTTTTCCTCACATACTGTTAAGTCACATTTTCTGTTTTGCATAATGTTTTCCTTTTTAACTACTTTATGCCAATGGTGCAAGTGTATACCCAGCAGAGTAGGGTGAACATAGAAGTCCCAGGTAAAGGACTAGTCTGATTACAAAGGGGAGCGCTTACGCAAGGGGCCGCTCATCTCAATTCAGTGAAGCATCCCATACCCGTTTTTTTATTTTCCCTACCTGAACTTGGGACTATTAGGCAGAACGCACCATAGGGAGAGATGTCATGTACGATTACAGATATCTTTTAGGGGGGAATTGATAGGGATGACCCTTATGTTTCTAATGACTAATATATATATATATATATATATATATATATATATATATATATTAATATTAAAATGCCATTGCTGCTGGAAAAATATCTGTTCCCTTACCCTTTATCCCAGATACATTATAATGCTAAATGCAGAACATTTCATCTTATCACTTTGCCTGTAACTAGACTAGATCCTTGAGATGCAGACTATGGATACAAGACGTCTAAACATTGGACTTTGTGGAAAGATGCTGAAATCTTAAGCTAAGAGGACTAATGACTTTTGCTACGCCACGCTCAAATGACCAATCAGCATATAGAACGATGCATAATTTAACCTTTTACCCTTCCCTTTTTCTCAGTTTATAAAAACCAAATTTACTTCCTGTAATAAACAGAACTCCCCCGGGGTACCGAGGAGAGAACCCATACCAACCTGGCCTGGTGTGAATTTTCTTACATCGGAAATTAGTACAGCGGTAGTCACTCACAGATTAAGGCAGCACATTAATCCATCCCTAACAAAACACCGAGTTTGGTAACAAACTCAGTGTTTTGCAACCAGTGTGCCTTCAGCTGTTGCAAAAGCTACAACCCCCAGCATGTACGGACAGCGGAAGGGCATGCTGGGACTTGTAGTTATGCAACAGCTGGAGGCATACTACTTTGGCTGGGGATGCTGGGGATTGTAGTTATGCAACAGCTGGAGGAACAGTGGTTTGCTACTTAACTCAGTGTTTCACAACCAGTGTGCCTCCAGCTGTTGCAAAACTACAACTCCCAGCATGTACGGTGCATGCTGGGAGTTGTAGTTTTGCAACAGCTGGAGGCACACTGGTTGTGAAACACTGAGTTAAGTAGCAAACCAGTGTGTCTCCAGCTGTTGCATGACTACAATCCCCAGCATCCCCAGCCAGTTTGATACTTAACTCAATGTTTCACAACCAGTGTGCCTCCAGCTGTTGCAAAACTACAACTCCCAGCATGTACGGTGCATGCTGGGAGTTGTAGTTTGGAACAGCTGGAGGCACACCGGTTGTGAAACACTGAGTTAGGTAAAAAAAAACTCAATGTTTCACAACCAGTGTGCCTTCAGCTGTTGCAAAACTACAACTCTCAGCAGTCACCGACAGCCAACGGGCCTGCTGGGAGTTGTAGTTATGCAACCAGCAGATGCACCACTACAACTCCCAGCATGCACTTTGGCTGTTTGTACAAGCTGGAAGTTGTAGTTATACAACAGCTGAAGGTACACTTTTCCATAGAAAAAATGTGCCTCGAGCTGTTGCAAAACTATAAGTCCCAGCATGCCCATAAGGGAATGCTGGAAGTTGTGGTGGTCTGCCTCCTGCTGTTGCATAACTACAGCTCCCAGCATGCCCTTTTTGCATGCTGGGAGCTGTTGCTAAGCAACAGCAGGAGGCTCTCACTCGCCTCCTACTGCTGCAAGCCGCCGCATCAGGTCAGTCCCTTGCCACCGCCGCCGCTCCTGGGGCACCGATCCCAACAGGGATGCCGGGGATCGGGGTCCCCAGCTGCCGGGGTCCACTTCCCGCACCCGCTCACATCCTCCGGAAGAGGGACGGAACGGGTTGCAGGAGTGACACCGGCAGCAGGTGCCCTGAATGGTCGGCCGGTAAACCGGCCGACGAATCAGGGCGATCGTGAGGTGGCACCAGTGCCACCTCACCCCTGCTGGCTGTGGCTGTTCGGGGCTGTCAGAGACACCGGGTCACTGGAGACCCGATTGACCCGAAATCCACCGCAGATCGCTGGGCTTAATTGTCCAGCGATCTGCGGCCATCGCCGACATGGAGGGTCATCATGACCCCCCTGGGCGATATGCCGCGATGCCTGCTGAACGATTTCAGCAGGCATCCGGCTCCGGTCCCCAACCGGCTAGCCATGGGGACCGGATTTCCCACGGGCGTATGGATACGCCCTGCGTCCTTAAGGACTCAGGATGCAGGGCGTATCCATACACTCTGCGTCCTGAAGAGGTTAAAAGAGCAGTGCATGACAGACAGCCCAGAAATCTCAAAGAACTGGAAGACTTTTGTAAGGAAGAATGGGCAAAGATACCTCAAACAAGAATTGAAAGCCTCTTGGCTGGCTACAAAAAGCGTTTACAAGCTATGATACATGCCAAAGGGGGCAGTGCATGCTATAAATTCTGCAGGGTGCCCAAACTTTTGCAGATGCCATTTTTTTGTTTTCTGTTATTTTGAAAGTGTAAATGATGGAAATAAATCTAACTTTTGTTGACATATTATAAGAATGTCTAATCTGTAATTTGATGCCTTTTGGAAATTTTCCCATCTTTCCTTGGCTTCTTTATGCACATTAATACAAATGTTTACCTAAGGTGCCCAAACTTTTGATCCTCGTGCACACCGTGCATGCTGGGAGTTGTAGTTATGCAACAGCTAGAGGCACACTGGTTGGGATTGGGAGTTGGGCGTTAGGTAACAGACTACCGCAGTGTGTCCGCACCCCTGTCCTTTGGATAGGGGATAAGATGTCTAAGCACTGGAGAACCCCTTTAAGATGGAGGGGGGGGGGGAAATTGCACAAGAGGATCAGAGGCAGGGAGGAATAATGGCACAAGAGATTTAAATGGGGGAGGGGGTGTTGATTATCCCCCCCCCCTCCATCTTAATCCCCTTGTGCTATTATTCCCCTTCCATCTTAATCCCCTTGTGCGATTATTCCCCCCCCCCCCTCCCCTCTGATCCCCTTTTGCCATATTGGATAATAATGGCACAAGGGGATTAAGATGGAGGGGGGAAAATGGCAAATGGGGATCAGAGGCTGGGAGGAATATTTGCACAAGGGGACAAAGATGGAGGGGGGAATAATGGCACAAGGGGATTAAGATGGAGGAGGGATGCATTAGTATAAAGGTAAGAACACGCCTTTTGTCCGCAGATACCCCTCACGCGCAAGTTCCGCGCAAGGGGTACCCAAGGACATACTTTCAGCCTTTGAGGGTACAGTCGCCAAAAAGGTTGAGAACAACTGTTCTTGCAGCTAAAAACCCTTTGCATGCATGAAGTGCGGCCTATAATCCATCTAGCCTAAAATGATGCCCTGAAAGCCAAATGGCGCTCCTCTCCTTCTGGGTCCTACCACGTGGCCAAGGAACCAAATATGGCCTAAGCGGGGGTATTTCCAAACACAGGCCGAGCAGCTCAATAAAATATAGGGTACATTTTTTTCAATATCAGAAGCTATGTACAAAAAATATGTCCCACAAAGGATGCATTTGTGAAAAAAAGCTAATTTTTAATTACTGACTTTGTAATAATTCCTACCAAGAGACTATGGTGTGGAAATACTCACTGTACCCCCTAGCGAATACCTTGAGGGGTCTACTTTTTAGAATGGGGTCAATTGGGGGGGGTCCTAAATTGTTAGGCTTCTAATTAATTTAAAATGTTAAGTCAAAACAAAAGAAATGCTTTCAAAATAAAGTAGACATCTGAAAGTATATGTTTCATAAACTATTTGGTCAGAAAGTATAAATATTTGCAACCTATAAGTGTTAAAATTGGGAATTTTTTTTTTATTTCATGATTTTTTTTGCATTGTAAAAAAAAAAATACAAGTGATATCGGCTTACTTGTACTATGTACATAAAGGAAGACTTGTGACAACAAAAACTATGACAGAATTATCGCGATTGGCAAAAGATTACCAAAGTTATTCTCTAATAAAGTAAGACATCCCCGATATAAAAAAAACAGGCCTGGTCTTTCAGGGGCATACAGATTTACTTGTGTTGGTCCTTAAGGGGTTAAGGACACAGCCAATTTTATTTTTGAATTTTAGTTTTTTCCTCCTTGCCTTCTAAAATCCATAACTCATTTTTCACGCTGTACACTTTATGTTAAAAATTACATGTTTTCTTTATTCTCTGGGTCAATACGATTACAATGATACCCATGGTTACATACATTTTTATTACTGTGCTGCTTTTAAAAAAATCTCCCTTTTTTTTTACAAAATCAGTACGTCTAAAATTTACCTATTTTGACCACCTCTAACTTTCTTATTTTTCTGTATTCAGGGATGTCTGAGGGCTCATTTTTTGCACCATGATCTGTAGTTTGTTTTAGTACCACGTTTGCACATGTGCCTTTTTGATAACTTTTTATAAAAACAATTTGCAGTTTGAGGTGACAAAAAAAAGCTGAAATTTTTTCCTTTTTTTTTACATTTACGCCGTTCGCCGTAAGGGATCATCAACATTATATTTTTATAGTTCGGACACTTATGCATGCAACGATACAAAATGTTTATATTTTTTTTACACCTTTGTGTATTAATATGGGGAAAAGGGGTTTATTTATAGCAATCATTAGATTGCAAATACTGTTCAGTGCTATGCATAGGGCATAGCACAGATCAATATTATCGGCGATCTTCTGCTCTGGTCTGCTGGAAGGCAGATCAGTGCAGAAAACCCCGGGAGACGGACGGAGGCAGGTGAGGGGACCTCCGTCCTCAATCTTGGCAGACCTGATCCTCGCGGCAATGCCGCGAGGACGAGCAGATCAGCCATTTTAAGTGCCACAGTGCCGCTGATGTTGTGATCTGTATTGATCACGGCATCTGAGGGATTAATGGCAGACATCAGCACGATTGCTGATGTCTGCCATTACCAGTGGGTCCGCGGCTGCTGATAGCCGCCGGGACCCGCAGCGAATGAAGCGAGCGCAGCTCCTGCGCTCGCGTCACAGCCGCACCGTAAGTGTATGGCGCTGTGCGTGAAGTGGCGCTATGCAGCGCCGTACAGTGCTTGTCCTTAAGAGGTTAAATGTACGGCGCTGTGCGCAAAGTGGCGCTATGCAGCGCTTGTCCTTAAAGGGTTAAATCTGCAGTGTCTATAGTACGTGTAAAAATACCCTAGATCAGCGGCACTTAACTAGCAGACGACAGTCTAGATCCAAACCACCGCTGCCAACTGTCCTGATCTCAAGGCGGTTCAGGAAACTGGAGAGAAGAGGCATCCATTCTCCCTGCATTTGTATCAGTGTCTTTAAAGGGGTACTCTGGTGAAAAAAACTATTATTATTATTATTATTATTTTTTTTTTTTTTTAAATCAACTGGTGCCAAAAAGTTTAACAGATTTGTTAATTATTTTCACAAGGCAATAAAGGAATGGAATGAATCGGCAACTCACCAGTCTTCTCTTCAGAAAAGGTTCCTTTATTCAAACATACTCACAGCATGAAATGCAATTAGGGAGAGGGATCGGTGCAAGGGGGGTAAAATGTAGTAGGCGACAGATTCTGTTTCACTCGTTATACGAGCTTCATCCAGCCATGTCTACCTGGAACTCTGTGCTGCTTCTTATATAGGCGAGTGGCCAATCAGAAACTATTTTGGACCGCCCATCTGGTCTGACGTACCTGGTGATGCTTCTTAGGGCATCGCCATTGGCTTTTAGTCGCCATTTTGAAAGTACGTCAGTAGAAGTTAGCAAAAAATTACATACTTGTAAAAAAATGTGTGTATAGTGATACATTTAAAAACAAGGTGCATAGTCAACTTTCTCGTTAAGGCCAAGTGGACCTGCTGCAGCAGTATGTATAATCCAGTAAGTTTCTCTTTGTAATAAATACTGGTCGATGTTAATCCCAGGTTTAGGTTTAACTCTTTCGATCCCGGCAAATTTTAAATTGTCAGTTTTTCCTCTGTGGGCCTCTATCATATGGGTAACAAGTCTGGGTGCTCCTTTGAGTGTGCGGAAAGAATACAGGTGTTCCCTAATTATTGCGCATAATTGTCTTATAGTTTTCCCAATATAATAGAACCCACAGGGACAAAAAATGACATAAACCACATATTTTGTTCTGCATGTGATGAGTTCTGATACTGTATGCGTTATTGCTCCTATCCTCATTGTTTTATATTCAGCATTGAATTTGCAGAAGCTACATGTCCTGCATGCGAAATTTCCTTTCGGAGTCAATTTTTCAAGCCATGTACCTTCTGCATTCTTAGTTTTCTCCTGTTTCTTTAGGATATTTCCTATCGTTTTATTTTTTCTGTACGAGATTAGGTTTTTTTTAACGCTATATTTTTTAATTCTACATCGCTTTCAAGTATATACCAATTTCGCCTGATAGATTTGTTAATTACTTCTATTTAAAGATCTTAGCAGGAGAGGGAAAGAAATGCAGAGATGGTGCAATATAGTACAGTTAATCCTTATTATAAAAGGTTGGACAGTTGTCCAAAATAGGAATATTGCTCACCTATGGGTGTTGAGCAGGCAGGCACAACACTGGCGATCAAATGTAGCAAGTAGCTGGAAGCGGTGTTCAGTATCAGGAGACAGCTAGCTGTCGGTCCCACTACGCAAGCGGTGTGGATACAGGAGAAAACAGCTGGTTCTGTGAGACCCTAGTGAGGCTCTCGCAGAATTCCGGCAGAAAATTCAGATTTCGGCTAATAGGTGCACACCCAAGTATTGTGAAAGGAAGCAGGCTTTATTAATTCATAAAACATTCAGTGGGAACGGGACAACGCGTTCAAAGGTTTTCCTTCTTCAGGTCCTTTACATAACATACATAATATATTTATATATACAGGAATGAAAATTCAAAAATTGGTGGGAGTGTGGATCACTGGGTCAGCTAAATCCGACCCCCTGGTCCCGGGTGTAGGATAGTGTACAGTAGAGATTGAGTACTGTGTGGGTATAACACTGTGAAATTTTGCCACAATGGGCAAAATTGATTACAATGGGCTGGTTACAGCCTATGCAAGTGAGCGAGGCTGAGTAGGATTGATACACAGAGGAGTTTTCTGGCTGTGTGGTGTATGGGGGACTTGTAAGCTGGATCAATGTTGCAAAACTACAACTCTCAACATGCCCAAACAGCCAAAGGCTGTCCGGGCATGCTGGGTGTTGTAGTTTCACAACAGCTGGAGGCACCCTGGTAGAAAAACACTGATCTAAGTGTAAAAGGCCACGGGGAGGAAAATAAAAAAAACTTCTGCTCACCCAGTCCAGGTCCCTGCAGATGCCATACCCTCCGTGCCTTCCGATCCCTGCTCTCTTCTTTATTCATCTTGCAGGATCTTTCCCTTTTCAGCCAATCACCGGCCGCAGTGGTGTCAAGCCAGTGATTGGCTGAAGGGGAAAGGACTTGTTCTGCAGCAAATACACTAGGTTTGAAATCTGCCCGGCAAACCTAGTGTGTGTTGCTGCCGAACAAGACAAGGTGACAAGGTGACAAGGGGGGGGGGAGAGAATGTGACAAAGGGGGGGATTTGACAGAGGGGGGAGAATGTGACAAGGGGGATGTGACAGGGGGGGGAGGGGAATGTGACATGGAGGGGGGGATTGTGACAAAGGGGAAGGGAATGTGACAAGGAGGGGGAAGATGTGACAAGGGGGGAATGTAACAAGGGGGGGAATGTGACAAGGGGGGATGTGACAAGGGGGAGGAGAATGTGACAAGGGGGAGGAGAATGTGACAAGGGGGGGGGGAGATGTGAAATTTCAATGCAAAAAATTGTACCGCTTTTGGTACATTTTCCACATATAATCATACCGCCAGGGAGGTTAATGATGATGGATAGAACTGGGTTAACAATGTCTCCACAATGTCTCCATATATGGTGATGTGGGTCAATTGGCATGGGAATGTAAACAAAGCTGCTTATGAATGAAACTAGCAGCGGGGGGGTGAAAGGAGTTACATGCAACAATTGGTCAGTAGATGGCAGCAGAGGCTAATGTTATGTTATAGCGGCAATAGTAATAGATACATATTTAAAGTATGTGTATGGCTGGATTAGGATGTAAATGGTATTGCTGTGGTAGTTTGGTGGTATTGTAGAGTGGTATTAAAAGTGGGTTTGGGGTGTGTAAATGGAGAGGGGGGCATGGGGGGGGGAATAATTTTTTTTTTTATTGGTGGATGTGACCATATAGAGTTGATTTTTGAGCTGGATAGGAGAGTATGGATGGGGTAGGGGGTATGGATGAAAAGGGAGGGGGGGATGTAGTGGGTTGGGGGAAGTGTAGCATGCGGGATGTAGGCATATGGTTTTATCGGATCAGTTCGGTGGCTTTGTTCAGCCCGTGAGGCTGGAGCGTGTTGAGTTTAAAAATCCAGAATAGCTCTCTTGAGGGTCTGGAATCTATTCGGATTATGACTGGGGACGAAGTCGATGGGACAAATAGCGATGGGATTGGTCTCTTCCAGATGGTTTACTGCACAGTGTCTGGACACACTGTGTAGTACATTTTTTCGCTTGATATTGTTCCTGTGCTTGTTTAGTCTTGAGTGCAGCTCTTGAGTGGTCCTGCCGACATATTGCTGGCCGCAGATGATAACGTATACGATAAATTGAGATTTACAAGTGAGGTGATATTTGATGGGAAATGACTCTCCGGCGATATTGTTTTTGAAGTGCTCCTTTTTTGTGCGCGATGGTCTTGCAGCAGCGGCATCTCCTGGTGCCACATCTGTATGAGCCTTTTTTGGCGATGATGCTTCCTTGAGTTTTTTTAGTGCGAGTCTGCTTGGTTCCACCATATTTCTTATGGTGGGGGCCTGTCGGTAGGTGATCTTTGGTTTTCTGGGAAGAGTGCTTTTCAGGACCGGGTCCGTGAGTAGTATGTGCCAATGTTTGCTCAGTATGGTATGGATGTGACTGTGGGCTGGATTGTATGTAGTGATGACATTTTGGTTCGTCTTTTTTTCGTCGTCCGGGTTTGTGGTTGTATTGGTTTTAGGCAGTCTTCTTGTGTTATATCCTTTGTTCTATTGTAGGCCTCTCTGTGAAGTGGTGTTGGATACCCCTTTTCCTTAAAACGATTATATAGTATTTTGGCTTGGTTGTAGAAGTTTGTCTGGTCGGTACAGTTTTTCCTAATCCTTTTGTATTGACTGTATGGTATATTCAGTCTCCATTGTTTGTGGTGGCCGCTGTTAAAGGGTATGTAGCTGTTAGAGTCAACTTGTTTGAAATGAGTAATGGTGTTGATTGCCCCATCTTTATGACTGATTTCCAGATCGAGGAATTGGATTTTTTCCGAGGAATGGTTTGTGGTGAGATTAATCCCCTAGTCGGTGTTTATGTTACAGATGAGTTGTTCAATTAATTCAGGGGATCCATTCCATAGTAGGAATAGGTCATCTATATACCGACCGTAGATTATGGTGTGTTTGATGAAGATGTCCTGGGAGGTGATTTAACGATCTTCAAATGCTCCCATTACCAAGTTTGCGGACGACGGTGCCACTCGTGTCCCACTTCTGGTGGTAGGTGGCATACTGAAAGAAATTGTTGGTGAGGCTTGAACATTTGATGCAAGACGAACTAAGACATCGCATAGACATTGATTTTCTTAACATATATTGGGGAAAGTCTTGTCCCAAGGGGACTAAGATTAACCAATGAAACTACCTTTAAAAATGATGTCGCTTACTGCAATGAGTGGGATGCACTATTAAATTAATGGTCCGGAGCGGCGGGGACAGGTGAGTACAGCTTCCTTTACTTTACATTGCACGGATCCCTCAACATACGATGGATTCGACAAATGATGGGTCGTTTGGAACGAATTACCATCGTATGTATTAGGGCTTTTTTTTTTGTGGGACAAGTTTTACTTTTCATTGGTGCACTTATCATATAATGTATTACGAAGGCAGAAAAAAAATACATGTAAGGCAAAATTGAAAAAAAATATATGGAATTGTCAAAAGTTTGTTCAATGCCTTGTTCTGACCCCTATGACTTTTTCTATGTTTCCAACTACAGAGCTATGTTAGTGTTAAATTTTTGCGCAATGAGCTGTAGTTTTTACGACTTTTTGATCACTTTTTATAAAAAAAATTCTAAGATGTGAAGAGACCAAAAATGTTTTTGTGTTTATGCCATTCACCATGCAGGGTCAGGAACATAATTTAATAGTTCGGACAATTAAACATGTGCTAATACCAAATAGGTTTATTTTTTTGTGTGTTTTATTGGAAAAATAGGAAAAGGGGTGTGAATTTTACTTTTATTTGGAGGGAGGGAGGGGGGGGGGGGGGGGATTTCGCTATAGCATTACATTGATCTACGTTTTTGGCCTAAGGCAGCCTTAACCCCTTGGGGAAGGAGCACATTATGACCCTAAGGACGGGAGCATTTTTTGCAAATCTGGTCACTGTCACTTTAAGCATTAATAACTCTGGGATGCTTTTATTTATAAATTTGATTCCGAGTTCGCTTTTTCGTGACATATTCTACTTTATGTTAGTGGTAAATGATCGTCGATACTTGCATCATTTCTTGGTGAAAAATTCAAAAATTTGATGAAAAATTTGAAAATTTTGCATTTTTCTAACTTTGAAGCTCTCTGCTTGTAAGGAAAATAGACATACCATATAAATTATATATCGATTCACATATTGTCTACTTTATATTTGCATCATAAAGTTAACATGTTTTTACTTTTGGAAGACATCAGAGGGCTTCAAAGTTCAGCATCAATTTTCAAATTTTCCGCAAAATTTTCAAAATCTGAATTTTTCATGGACCAGTTCAGGTTTGAAGTGGATTTGAAGGGTCTTCATATTAGAAATACTCCATAAATGATCACATTATAAAAACTGCACCCCTCAAAGTATTCATTTTTTACACTCGCATGTTCTTGTAGAATTTTTACAAGGGGTAAAAGGAGAAAATTCCTCTCAAAATTTGTAACCCAATTTCTCTCGAGTAAGAAAATACCTCATATGTGTAAGTAAAGTGTTCGGCGGGCGCAGTAGGGGGCTCAGAAGGGAAGGAGCAACAATGGGATTTTGGAGAGTTTTTCTGAAATGGTTTTTGGGGGGCATGTCACATTTAGGAAGCCCGTATGGTGCCAGGACAGCAAACCCCCCCCCCACATTGCACACTATTATGGAAACTACACCCCTCAAGGAACGTAACGAGGGGTATGGTGAGCCTTAACACCCCACAGGTGTTTGACAACTTTTTGTTAAAGTTGGATGTGTAAATGAGAAAAAAAAATTTTCACTAAAATGCAGGTTTTTCCCAGAATTTTACTTTTTTACAAGGGGTAATAGGAGAAAATGCCCCCCCAAATTTGTAACCCCATTTCTTCTGAGTATAGAAATACCCCATGTTTGGACGTCAAGTGCACTGCGAGCACACTACAATGCTCAGAAGAGAAGGAGCACCATTGAGCTTTTAGAGGAATAATTTGTTTGGAATGGAAGTCAGGGGCCATGTGCATTTACAAAGCCCCCCGTGGTGCCAGAACAGTGGACCCCCCCCCCACATGTGACCCCATTTTGGAAACTAAACACCTCACGGAATGTAATAAGGGGTACAGTGAGCATTTACACCCTACTGGCGTTTGACAGATCTTTGGAACAGTGGGCTGTGCAAACAAAAAAAAATTACATTTTTCATTTTCACTGACCACTGTTCCAAAAAGTTGTCAGACACCTGTGGGGCGTAAATGCTCACTGTACCCCTTATTACATTCTGTGAGGGGTGTAGTTTCCAAAATGGGGTCACATGTGGGTATTTATTTTTTTGTGTCTATGTCAGAACCGCTGTAAAATAAGCCACCCCTGTGCAAATCACCAATTTAGGCCTCAAATGTACATAGTGCGCTTTCATTCCTGAGCCTTGTTTTGCACTTGCAGAGCATTTTACGCCCACATCTGGGGTATTTCCGTACTCAGGATAAAATTGTGTTACAAATTTTGGGGGTCTTTTTTTCCTTTTACCTCTTGTGAAAATAAAAAGTAAAGGGCAACACCAGCATGTTAGTGTAAAAAAAAATTTTTTTTTACACTAACAGGCTGGTGTAGACCCCAACTTTTCCTTTTCATGAGGGGTAAAAGGAGAAAAAGCACTCCCAAAATTTGTAGTGCAATTTCTCGAGTACGGAAATATCCCATATGTGGCCCTAAACTGTTTCCTTGAAATACGACAGGGCTCCGAAGTGAGAGAGAGCCATGCGCATTTGAGGACTAAATTAGGGATTGCATAGGGGTGGACATTGGGGTATTCTACGCCATTGATTCCCAAACAGGGTGCCTCCAGCTGTTGCTGTCCAGAAATGCGTGGAGTTGTTGTTTTGCAACAGCTGGAGGCTCCGTTTTGAAAACACTGCCGTACAATAAGTTTTTCATTTTTATTGGGGGGGGGGGGGACAGTGTAAGAGGGTGTATATGTAGTGTTTTACTCTTTATTAGGTGTTAGTGTAGTGTAGTGGTTTTAGGGTACATTCGCACTGGTGGGTTACGGTGAGTTTCCCGCTAGGAATTTGCGCTGCGGCGAAAAATTTGCCGCAGCTCATACTTGAAGCAGGAAACTTACTGTAAACCTGCCTGTGTGAATGTACCCTGTACGTTCACATGGGGGGCAAACCTCCAGCTGTTTCAAAACTACAACTCCCGGCATGTACTGACAGACTGGGAGTTGTAGTTTTGCAACAGCAAAAGGCACACTGGTTGGAAAACCTTCAGTTAGGTTCTGTTACCTAACTCAGTATTTTCCAACCAGTGTGCCTCCAGCTGTTGCAAAACTACAATTCCCAGGATATACTGATCACAGAAGGGCTTGTTCTTTCTGAGTGTTGCTGTGTAAGAGGGGGGTTGGAAAAGGAGTTTTAAAAACTGGAGTTTGAAAGCAGGAGGTTGAGATCGCTGTGAGTGTTAATTTCTGAACCCAAAAGGTCTACAAAAAATTTGAAGTGTAATTTTGACTGTTTTTGCCTATTTTTGCCTATACATTTGTGAAATCCCCATAACTAGATGGCCTCTATGTTGGAAAATGCAGTCCGGTGTACATCCTGCGCAATGTATGCAATCCTTGAGCATCAGTTCGAGGGTGCATACTGCTGTGTGAGATGTGAGCGAGTTGTTCATTTGGAAGCCCAGATCCTGGATCTAGAGGAGCAACTGGCAACACAGATGCATTGACAACCTGGAGAGGAGTCTCCTGCTCACTGAGCAAGTACTCTCTGGGGTAGAGGTGGGGGAGGATAGTGGGACAGAGGTGCAGGACAGTCAGGCAGCTAGCTGGGTTATAGTTAGAAAGCGGGGTAGGGGAAAAAGTGTCAGGGAGGCTAGTCCTGAACTGGCACACCCCAACAAGTTTGCCCGCTTGGCAGATGAGGGGGATGCCATTACAGAGCTAGCAGAACTGCAGCAGGATACTGCCTCTGACCACCAGGGGGGTGTCTGCTCCAGTAAGGAGGGAGGGAGGAGTGCAGGGCAAGCCAGACAGGTACTAGTGGTGGGGGAATCAATTATTAGGTGGACAGACAGGGCGAACTGTCATAAAGACCGGGATCGCCGAACAGTGTGTGGTCTGCCTGGCGCTCGAGTTCGGCACATCGCGGATCGGGTTGACAGGTTGCTGGGCTGGAGAGGACCCAGCAGTCATGGTACATATTGGCACCAATGACAAAGTAAGAGGTAGGTGGAGTGTCCTTAAAAATGATTTCAGGGACTTAGGCCGCAAGCTTAAGGCAAGGACCTCCAAGGTAGTATTTTCTGAAATACTGACTGTACCACGAGCCACACCAGAGGCGCAGCGGGAGATTAGGGTGGTAAACAAGTGCCTCAGAAGCTGGTGTAGTAAGGAGGGGTTTGGGTTCATGGAGAACTGGACCGACTTCACTGTCGGCCACCGGCTCTACCGTAGGGACGGGCTGCACCTCAATGGGGAGGGTGCAGCTGTGCTTGGAGCAAAGATGGCTAGAAGGGTAGAGGAGTGTTTAAACTAGGGACTTGGGGGGAGGGAACCTACAGCAAAAAGGGGGAAGATAGTGTAGATAGAGAGGTGGGAATTATAAATGTACCTGGGGGTGAAGCGGAGGGAGGGGTTAGAATAGTTAATAGGAATAGGCTTCATAGGAAAATAAAACTTACACCCTTGAATCCCATTAACCCCAATAACATAAAGGATGGAAATGTAAAGTGTATGTTCACAAATGCCAGAAGCCTAGCAAATAAAATTGGGGAGCTTGAGGCCTTGATACTGGAGGAACATATTGATACAGTTGGGGTCACTGAGACATGGCTGGACTCCTCGCATGACTGGGCTGTCAATCTGCTGGGGTTTACATTGTTTCGCAAAGATAGAATGAACAGAAAAGGTGGTGGAGTATGTCTGTATGTAATAAGTGGTATGAAAGTCCGTGTGAACAATGCCATAGTGTGTGATGATTCTGAGGATGTGGAATCACTGTGGGTAGAATTACAAAAGGAGGGAAATACTGAAAAAATTATATTTGGTGTAATCTACAGACTTCCTAATATCACTGAAGAGATAGAAGGTCGGCTGCATAAACAAATAGAGAGGGCAGGTACAGTAGTAATAATGGGAGATTTTAACTATCCAGATATAGATTGGGCTCCAGGGTTGGCTAAAACTACAAAAGGGTGACAATTCTTAAATTTATTACAGGATAATTTTATGGGCCAGTTTGTGGAGGACCCAACAAGAAGTGATGCCTTGTTGGATCTGATCATTTCCAACAACGCAGAGCTGGTTGGTAATGTAACTGTGGGAAAACCTTGGTAATAGCGACCACAATATAGTTACTTTTGACTTAAAATGTAGAAAACAAAAACAGGCGGGGAAGGCAAAAACATAACTTTAAAAAGGCAAACTTCCCTGGGCTGAGAGCTGCACTACAGGACATAGACTGGGGGGAGGTGTTGTCAAATACTGATACAGAAGGTAAATGGGACATCTTTAAATCAACTCTAAATAACTATACAGCTAAATATATACCAAAGGGGAACAAATATAAACGATTAAAACTAAATCCTACATGGCTGACAAATGATGCAATAAACAACAAAAATATAGCTTTAAAAAAAATACAAATTTGATGGGTCAGCTATAACATTTAAACAGTACAAGGAGCTTAATAAAATCTGTAAAAATGTAATAAAAACAGCAAAAAATTTTTTTTTAGATATGTAAATGCAAAAAAAAACAAGGACAGAGCATGTAGGACCCCTTAATAATGATAATGGGGAGGTTGTCACAGGCGATAAAGAGAAGGCGGAGCTACTGAATGGGTTCTTTAGTTCTGTATATACTAAGGAAGAAGGAGCTGACATTGGACAGGTCAGTTCTGGTAACACATCATGTAATGTACTGAACTGGCTTAATGTAGAAATGGTACAAGGTAAGTTAAGTAATATAAATGTAAGCAAATCTCCAGGGCCAGATGGATTGCACCCAAGAGTTCTTAGAGAACTAAGTTCAGTAATATCTGTACCCCTGTTCATGATATTTAGAGATTCACTTGTGTCTGGTATTGTGCCAAGGGACAGGCACAAGGCGAATGTGGTGCCAATTTTCAAAAAGGGCTTTAGGTCTTCACCAGGAAACTATAGACCGGTAAGTATAACGTGCATTGTGGGTAAATTGTTTGAAGTACTTATAATACAATTATCCCCTATGTATTCCTGTATGTAATCCCTTATAAGTGATATCCAGCATGGGTTTACTAAGGATAGAAGTTGTCTAATTTGCTTTTATGAAGATGTGAGTAGAAGCCTTGACAGAGGAATGGCTGTGGATATAGTGTTTCTGGATTTTGCTTAAGCGTTTGATACTGTCCCTCATAGACATCTGACAGGTAAGTGAGGGTCTTTGGGTTTGGAAACTTTAGTTTGTAACTGGATTGAACACTGGCTCATGGATCGTACCCAGAGTGGGGTGGTCAATGATTCGTACTCTGATTGGTCCCTGGTTATTAGTGGTGTACCCCAAGGTTCAGTACTGGGCCCGCTGTAGTTTAATTTATTTATCAAAGATATAGAGGATGGCATTAATAGCTCTGTTTCTATCTTTGCAGATGACATCAAGCTTTGTAGCATGGCACAGTCTATAGAGGCTGTGTATAGGTTACAAGGTGACTTGGATAGACCATGTGTCTGGGCATCCACTTGGCAAATGAGGTTCAATGTGGATAAATGTAAAGTTATGCATCTGGGTACTAATAACATGCATGTGTCGTATGTCTTAGGGGGGATTAAACTGGCAGAGTCACTGGTAGAGAAGGATCTGGGTGTACTTGTAGATCACAGAATACAGAATAGCATGCAATGTCAGGCTGCTGCTTCCAAGGCCGGCAGGATAATGTCATGTATAAAAAGAGGCATGGACTCGAGGGACGGCCTCACCTGGAATATGCTGTTCAGTTTGGGCACCAGTCCATAAAAGGGACACTGTGGAGCTGGAAAGGGTGCAGAGATGCGCGACTAAACTAATATGGGGAATGGAACATCTTAGCTATGAGGAGCGATTAAAGGAGTTACAATTGTTTAGTCTTGAGAAGAGACGTTTAAGGGGGGGATATGATAAATGTATATAAGTATATTAATGGCCCATACAAAAAAATATGGAGAAAAACTGTTCCAGGTTAAACCCCCCCCCAAAGGACGAGGGGGCACTCCCTTCGTCTGGAGAAGAAAAGGTTTAATCTCAAGGGGCAACACGCCTTCTTTACCATAAGAACTGTGAACTTATGGAACAGTCTACCTCAGGAACTGGTCACAGCAGGAAAAATTTACAGCTTTAAAACAGGGTTAGATACATTCCTGGAACAAAATAACATTAATGCGTATGAAGAAATATAAAATCCCATCCCTTCCCCAATATCGCGCCATACCCCTACCCTTCAATTCCCTGGTTGAACTTGATGGACATATGTCTATTTTCAACCGTACTATGTAACAGCTGGAGGTACGCAACTACAACTCCCAGCATGCCAAGACAGCGGTTTGCTGTTTGGGCATGCTAGGATTTGCAGTTTTCTTAACAGTGATCTCCAAACTGTGGACCTACAGATGTTGCAAAACTACAAATCCCAGCATGCCCAGACAGCAAACAGCTGTGAGGAGTTGTAGTTTTGCAAGATCTAGAGGGCAGTATAGAGAACACTGTGCAGTGGTCTCTAAACTGTAGACCTCCAGCTGTTGCAAAACTACAAATCCCAGCATGTTCACACAGCAAACAGCTGTCTGGGCATGCTGGGAGTTGTAGTTTTGCAACATCTGGAGGGCTACAGTCTAGAGACCACTATAGTGTTCTCAGACTGTAGCCCTCTAGATTTTGCTAGGCAACTTACCGGCTTCCATCGCATCCAGGGAGCCGTCCTCTTCTGCCGCACGCTGCCCGCAGATCTCCGCTGCCGGTCGCCAATCACAGTCGCTCCGCTGCCTCCGGACGGGTAAGTGGATCTTCGGCGCCTGGTTTCTGTATTTTTATATAGTCAGCACTGTGATACCTTTTATCAGATTAAATGTTTAATTAATCAGCTCTGGTCTTTGCTCTCTAAATATTTGAGCTCACCTTTCTGAAGGCAGCTCTGGTGGAAACACGTTTATCTAAGGGTTAATTTGGTGACTTGCTGGGACTAGTAGTGGATACCCAGAGGTCTGGTGGCCTTAACCCTTGCACCATCACACTCTCTCTAGCGTCTCGGCTGGACCGATAGGGTGTGATCCTGACAACTGGTGGCAGCATCGGGATATATTTAGAGATTTTTAGTGCTTGCTGGATTTTACCTGTAAGGAAATCTTAGCACTAAAAAGAAATTGCATACATCTTCTTGTGTGTAAATTCCAAAGACAGAGCTCAGTGCTGGTTTAAAAGACATACAAAAAGAGTGCAAGACAGTTCTGTCCTCCCCATCTCCTGTTTTCCCTCCTCTGTCTCATCTCAGAAATATGGAGGCATATCGCAAGCAGGCCAAGCCTGCACTGGAGCTAATGTGCCAAGAAAAGGACATCCCTAGGCAGGAAAGAACAAGGAACAACTTATTGCTGATCTTGTGGAGTTTGATGTCCGTTCAGCAGAGCTGAGTGACATGAGACAAAGTCCTACAGCTGGAACTGCCATCCAAGGACTGATATCTCCTGGGGAACACAGCAACCATGTAAGCAGGAGAACTAGGAGATGACTTTGCCAACAACCGGGCGACAGAAGCAAAGCGTGGATCTGCACATGCTGGAGCAAGTACCTGGAGGGGAGCCACACAATCACAAAGCACCACCAGGTCAGCCAGGAAATTCTTGCCATCATTCCCAAAAGCAACAGGAGCCACATTGGGTCAGGGGGACACCCGCCGATGTTATAGATGCAACAATATTGGGCACCTGAGTGCCTCTTGCCCCAACAAAAAGAATTCTCCACCAGTAGCTGGAGGACACACAGCCGTTCTTCTGGTGTCCGGAGCTGTGGAGAAAGGAGCGGGTAACCTGCAGAGTGTAACTGTGCGTGACCAGGTGACAGTGGGTTTGAGAGATTCTGGAGCCTCCTTTACCTTGATGCGGCCTGAAGTGGTGGATACAGAGAACATCATCCCTGGAAGAACCATGGCTTTAAAAGGAATTGGAGGTGTGCGGCCTGCTGTGCCCATGTGTACCTGCATTGTGGTACAGGCAAAGGTTTGCAGGAGGTGGGGGTCTCTGAGGACATCCCTGTTAATGTTCTGCTGGGGAATGACTTGGGTCGGATGCTCTGTCATTATGCTCCAGAGGACCCTACCTGCACACCGGATGGGCTAGGAGAGAGCCCTGTTCATTCTGAGGTACTGTGCGAGACACTGCGAAATGTGGTAACTGGGAGGGAGTGCAGGGGATTGATAATTGTTTACCTGTGACTGAACCAGTAATGCTTTCCAAAAGTGAAATGGGGTGTATTTTAAAATGTGGTGCCCTTGGTGACATGTAAGGATGAGGGACCAGCACTGAGAGATATGTCCCAATCCTGTGAGCCTTAGGAGGAGGAGGAGGGAAGGAGTGATAGCCCTGTGTATGATGCCTGTATTGTTATGTCGGGAACAGAGAGAGGAAGGTAAACCGCAGGGAGTCATACCAATGGTGGCAGTGGTAACGCGTCAGCAGGGTGACAGGCCTGCAGCTTTAAAAAGAAGGGAGGATGGTGATGCAAGAGGCAAGCTATGTGACATGCAAGCCACAGCAGAGGTAGGTGGAGATGCTAGTTCACCTGGGGGAAATGTGTTCCCTGGTACCACGAGATGGGGGAGGGAAATTATCATTTCCGGGAAGCCCTGCGCAGTGACAACGTGCTGAGCATACAGATGTTGACACAGAGGGGCATCGGGTATATTGGGAAAATGATATCTTGCACTTGGAGTCCCTTTCCAAAGGCATGCTAGGGGCCCAGGAGAGAGAAAGGCAGTTAGTGGTTCCTAGGCAGTACAGGAAAGAGCTGCTGAGGTTGTCCCATGAGACCCCCCCCCCCCCCCCTGGCAGGACATTTGGGAGTGGCCTATGCGGTCATAGAGAAGGAATGTCTAGCTGTGGTCTGGGCTTTGCAAAAATTACAGCCACACTTGTATGGCAGGGATTTTACTGTCATAACTGATCACAACCCTCTACATTGGTTGGACAGAGTGTCCGGTAACAATGGCACCTTGAAACAAATGCTAAAAACATTTGTAGAATCGGAAGGGCAGAGACTGGGAAAATTATTTACCCCATCTGTTATTTGCTTACAGGGAGGTACCCCAAGAGCCTACAGGTTTCTCACCCTTTGAGTTATATGGTCACAAATTGCGGGGGCCCCGAGATTTAGTTAGGGAAGAATGGGAAGGGGGGCTACCTGCCCCTGAGACTTCTGCGGTGGAGTATGCTCTGAGATTCAGGGACAGGATGCAGACATTGACTGGGCTGGCACATGACAACCTCACAGCAGCACAGTCCAGGCAGAAGTACTGGTGTGATCACAATGCAAGGGACTGGGTCTATGAAGTGGGACAGAAGGTAATGGTTCTGAACCCCATCAGGCAGAATAAGTTGCAGGCTGCCTGGGAGGGTCCCTTCCCCATTCTGCAGCGCCTTGAAGTTGCCCTTGATGAGAAAGGTCAGAGGCAGAGACAGTACCACATTAATATGGCATACTATGACCCTGAGAAGGTGGTACTCAGTGTATGCAGTGCACCAGGGCTGGGTAGTGATCCAGTGGAGGAAGCTAAGAGCCAGGGATCCCTTCAGGATGTAGAGATCAATCCACAGCTCTTAGCTGCAAAGAAAAGGCATCAAAATTAGGAAATAGGCCATTTCAGTGCCATTTTTGCCTGGGAATGCAGGGCCTGTGGTGTGAAGAAAATAAATAGATGGTTAAGGGAGACAGATCTATCAGCCTAGATAGGCAAGATCTCCCTGTCCCCATCTTAAGGGGAGGTGTCAGGCCCAACTACCAGTTGTCACGATCACACCCTATCGGTCAGCCAAGACGCTAGAGAGTGTGATGGTGCAAGGGTTAAGGCCACCAGACCTCTGGGCATCCACTACTAGTCCCAGCAAGTCACCAAATTAACCCTTAGATAAACGTGTTTCCACCAGAGCTGCCTTCAGAAAGGTGAGCTCTTATATTTAGAGAGCAAAGACCAGAGCTGATTAATTAAACATTTAATCTGATAAAAGGTATCACAGTGCTGACTATATAAAAATACAGAAACCAATGACATACAGGTATAAAAATATATAAAAGAGTTTTGCAAGGCAAGTTCAGAAAACAAAAGGTGAAGTTCTTACAGCATGATGGTATAGCAGTCCATGAGAGTGAGAGTTCCAGCTGTTCTTAGGATGGTCTTGTCAGCTAATGGCACAGCCTTGAACAACCTGCGTCTAGCATTGTTAAATATTATATATCTGCCTTTTTGGAGGGAGACTCCATTCACCCCTCCCCTCTGATCCCACCAGGGGGGCATCTCTGTTCCTGACCCCTTATCTGTTTGATTATATGATGGGACCAGAGTGCCCTTACATCCTGCTGCTTCAAAAGAGCCTCTGACTTCAAAGGAGATACAAACAAACAGCCAGAACCCCAATAAAATGCAATACACAAAAGGACACACCGTCTGAATGACCTCTCACCCATGTCTTGGATAATCCATCACACAGAGTTATAATTTATAATACACATATAGGATTTTAATAATCAGGCCTTGGGCCTGACAGCTCCCATTTTAGTCCCTTGGACAAGTAGTGTTTTTAGTTTTTATTAATTTCCACACCACTGATCTATCTATTTATCTTTTAACACAGCATAAAATCGGCTGCATATATAGTGTGTGAACATCCCATAATAAAGAATTAGATACAAATACAATATGGCTGCACTGTGCCAAAAAGTGGAAAATACAAGAAAATAAGTCTTGCATTAGCTATTTTAACAAAGAGAAACCAAACAACACAATCAGCATTATGTAGAAAAAAAAAAATACTTTATTTAAGTAAAGCGGAAATGTAAGCAAGCACATATACCACACGTGTGCTACATTTGGCTTAGTCAAATGTAATGGAGAATCCTCTCTCTTGTTCCTTCCTTCGACTCTCACATTCTTTTGCCACTTGCTCCACTTTCCTTTGAAGAAGAGCTGCAAAGAGAAAGTTAAAGACAGTCACTAAGGCTCCGTCCACACAATTTGAGACTTTTGTCTAAGGTATATATTGGAAGGACAGTAACAGAATCCTGCAAGGTATCCTATTGTATCCCCCCCCCCCCCCCAAAGGGAATGCATTGCCCACTCTTAAAAGGGCATCACTACTGTCTATTCAAAGACAGTTACACCATTGGAGGTTTCCCCATAGAAGCAAGTCCTATCCTTTATAGTAGTGACACTGCTGACAGCAACCTGACATGCATTTGGGAGTTTAGAATGAGGAGAGGAAAGCAGTCCCTGCATTTTTTAATTGGTAACATAGTAACATAGTTCACAAGGTAGGAGAAGAAAAAAAAAAAGACAAACATCTATCGAGTTCCCTTCTGTGTTGATCCAGAGGAAGGCAAAACACCTCATGAGGCTGATGCCAATTGCCCAATAACAGAGGGACAAATTATTTCCTGACTCCAATATGGCAACCAGAGTAAATCCCCAAACCACCATTCTGTCCCTATAAATCTAGTATCCATAACCTGTATCGTTATTACTCTCCAGAAATGCATTCAGGTCCCTTATTGAGTTCAGCATGGCCACCTCCTCTGGCAGAGAGTGTCCAGTATCACTGCTCTTACAATAAAGAACCCCGGTCTCTCCTGGTGTAGAAACCTTCTTTTCTCTAGATGTTGAGGATGCCCCCTTGTCATATATACAGAAACAGAGGTTCTGTGTTTATTCAGTGGCTTCCTGATTAAGTGGAGTTAGAAGTAGGAGTTTTTACGATGCCAAGTGAATCTCTGGAGTGAATGCATACAGTTGAAGTCCTGGGTATAAATAGATCATGCAAGATATGTCTGTACTGCAACACCCCCCCCCCCCCCCTCCAATATTTTTATACATAGTTATTAGGTCTTTATCTAAAACTAAATAACCCTAATTCTGATAATCTTTCTTGGTACTGTAGTCCTCCTATTCCCTGTAGTACTCGAGTCACAAGTGTTTGAATCCTGTTCAGCTCCGATATATCTTGTGCACTGGTGCCTAGTACTGTAGTAATGGTACAAAGAATTCCATGTGTGGTCTGACTAGTGATTTGTACAGTGATTAAATGGACATTAATAGCACTGAAAATTCTTGAGGTATCCATTAAACAGATGTCAATTTGTCAATCATAACCCATAGGCTAACTGTATGGAATAGCGTAATACTAACAACATCCTGACAGTGGTCAAATGCACTCTCTTGGCTTCAATCTAAAAATGGAACCTAAGAAAAAGTTAAGCGTGTACTTTACTGACCTACACATTAAACATAAGGAAAAACATGGCTGCAAGAGGCGCCAACATTATATTAAAAGGCTTTGTTGTCATTACAGTTTTAATATTTTTTGTTAGTCAAAGAGGAGACTGAGTAAAATAAAAATAATTAGTTCTTAACACTTTCTCTTTAGGAGCATTCAAATAACACTGTCAATCTGATGTTAGAGGGAAAGGCACTTGCCTGAATTCTGGTCAATCCACTGTAATGAATCCACATGAGCATTCAAAATTTTACAGATTTGCTGGAGCTGTGAACACAAAATATACTGTAGATATTAGTTGCACACTCAAATGACAAAAAAAGTAAAATGATATACAACATCTCTAGTTCATCTACTCAAATAATGCTCAAAATATCATATTTTTAATGTAAATTTTTGCATGATATAATGTACATTTGCTAGTGCTAGGTAAAAACGTGCCATTATCCTTTATTGATATTTATTTATCCTGAAAAAGGCTAATAAAATTTAGCTAGAAAATCTAACACAACATTCTTAGAATTCAGATAGGAGTAACAAACCAGTATTACAAATCACATACAATCCTCAGATCACAACAATCAAATAGATCATTCACAAACACCTACTGAAAGACGACAAAAAAGTGACCATTACGTTGAAACAAAGTTGCGCTGTCCACGTCATTAAGGAAAATTTTATCTCCAAGCTTAGTAACATCTAAAACGTCTAGTGTGAATAAGTGGCTTAGAAACAAAGTATTTTATAAGTGTGGGACCACACCCTGCAACACTTGCAATTATGTTAGGGCATGTATAAATTTATAAACATATTCAAATTTTTTTTTTTTTTATCAGATCATTTTTATTGAAACTTTTTCATAAACATAGAAATAAAGAAACAAACACAATCAACCCAACAACACCTACCCCCTAAACAGACAATCCGTCTCAACCCTTTAACCCTAACACATCAGGCCACAAAAAAGTCAGGCAAACCTGACAGACAAGGAGTTGCAGTGGGCCTCCCAAGGGCAGATATCAGGGAGACAAAGGAGAAGGAAGGGCACATCAGACTCCACACCATCACACGACCATCACTCAGACCAAACAGGAAACTTTCAGGCCGACCAAACAATACAAACAATCTCACCACACACATATAAGGAACATAGAAACGAGCAATTACATCTCAACTTCAGGAGGATTAAACTTGCTCACCCAGGGATCCCATATTCTATCAAACTTCCGCTCCATTTTACATTTAAAGAGGTTATTCAGGAAAAAACTTTTATGTATCAAATGATTCTAGAAAGATAAACATTTGTAAATTATCCCATAAAGCAAAGAAAGTATGCTCAGCACTACTGTATTCGTGCTATAAAATTAGCAGGTTTTAGTACTGCAACCGCTGGAGGTGCCAATAATGGTGCTTCCATGCTTGCAGTAAACAGGTGAATCACGTCCAAACGATAGGTAGAAAAAGCGGAGCACTCACCACATCAGGCTTGTTGCGATTAGACTTTATTCATGTAGTCTTTAGGGGATACAAGCAGGGGTGTGCGGACGGGGGTGCAGGGGTGTCCTCTTGGTGACGGACCGTTTGGCACCGAAGACCGGTCAGACCGGTCTGCCTGATGAAGCAGTCTCTGTGAAACGTGTTGCATCATGGGTGAATAAACCTCATTTTCTTTACTTGGGTGTCCTGCGCTCTCTATCCCGTCGCCATACTGGAGGATTCGTTTGTTTGCTGTCTCCCAAAAGCCAGCATCCAGAAGAGCGTGAAAAACAGGCAAGCCAGGGTTACGCCACAGCGGGGTAAATTTAGTGCAACCGTTAAGTCCAAGTAATTTTCGCGTGTGGCCCCAAGGCTTGCAAAATAAATGGGTAGTGGGAGAGGAGTCAGAAGGTCTAGTAAGGGCACCTATCTCAAGCATGTGGAGCGGGATTTGTCCCCCATGTCTGGCCATGAACAGTCGCCCCGTAGGGCCTAACAATTACAGACACCCAACCCCGTATTTGGTGCACTTGGGAGGCTAGAAAATACAACCAGGGATTGGGAAGGGTCAAGTCCCCTGAACCCCCCCCCCCCCCAAACCAACTGTCTAAAAAGGCACTAAATACGCTGAAAATGGGCCATCACAATCCACACCAGGGAATTCTGCAATATAAATAGTAATTGAGGCATTAAGACCATTTTGGCCAGGTTTGTTCTACCAACCACCGAAATTGGGAATTTACACCAAACTGCTACCTTCTGGGAGCTCCTATCCAGGAGAGGGGTCAGGTTACAGGGAACAAAGTCATGCAGAGACGGAGTAATATAAATACCCAAATACTTAAAGCTAGTCACCACCTGAAGCCAGCAATCTGAGGGATAACTGCCAAGAGGCATCAGTACAGATTTGTCCTAGTTAATTAACAGACCAGAATAAGACCCAGTCAGATATAAGAGACATAACAGGAGCTAAGGAGAGGGCTGTATCTCCGAAAAACAGCAGCACATCATCCGCATATAGTGCTACTCATATAGTGCTACTATGGATCCATACCAAAATCCCATCATACTAACCGAAGACCTAATTAAGCAAGCCAGAGGCTCACTAGCTAATGCAAAGAGCAGAGGCGACAGGGGACACCCCTACCACGTGCCCCTCTGCAGCCTAAGGACTCTGACAACTGACCATTCACTCTAAGTCTAGCAACAGGGTCCTGGTACAATAATTGAACAGGAGAGAAGCCGGGGTCCAAAAGAGTCCATAGATCTCATAACCCACCAAAAATAGTTCCATTCTATGCTATCAAAAGCCTTGGCAGCGTCCAATGAAACCAGTGAACTAGAACCAGCCCTCTTCAGTGTCATCTGCAATTTAAGATAAACACTACGAATATTGTCTACCGTGGATTTACCGGGCATAAAGCCAGTCCCCATGAACTAACTACAAGACAACCTTAGAAAGTCCATTAGCGAGTATCGAGCCAGCAGCTTCACATCCGCACATAGTAGAGAAATAGGCCTGTAGGAGCCCGCACACAGCAGGTCCTCACCAAGTTTAGGAAGGAGAACAACAATCGCTTCCATCATGGAAAGGGGCAAAGCACCCACCTCCACCGCTGCTTCGAATTCCCACTGTTGCAGCAAAAGCACACCCTGAAATTGTTTATACACCTCACTTGGCAGACCATCAGGGCCAGGGACCTCTCATTAGCAGCATCTTTCAAAGCCAGTTCTAATTCCCCCAGAGAGATAGGCAAGTCCAGCTCACCCCTCTGCTCCGGAGAAAGAGAAAGCAGGGACACCAGACCCACAGTCATCCAAGTTCCCCTCAGAACAAGCAGTCTTGGATGAGTATGCATTTTTATAAAAATCCACCATCACCTGCAAAATGTCCCTATCTTCGGTAATCTCCCACCCCTGACCATCCCTCAGACCCAATATATGTGACCCCCTTCTGAGCACGAAGAATAGAAGCCAACAGTTTGCCCGTCCCTTCACCACATTCAAAGTACCCCCCCAAACGTCCCAATGTACCTGCAATTTTAGGCAGACAGGACAGATAAACCCTGTGCCAAGTACACAACCTCCCGCACCCGACCCACCATATCCATATTACCAACAGCCATATACATTCTGGAAAGGGTCCCATGAGTAGCTGGAATATTGTTTTGTGGTTGGATTACTATAGCACCACTTGTGAGCGTCCAAGCCAACAGACTGCCACATCCACCCCCTTGAAGAAATGAGTAGTGCCCATAGCCACCACATGGAGTCTAGCCAGGTACTGCATGGAGTACATGGCTAGACTCCATGTGGTGGACATCTAGGGAGCGCATGGGGGAGGTAATGGGGCAGTGGCATAGGGGAGGTAATGGGGTAGTGGCGGCTGCAGTCTGTGGATGACCAGGGGGAGAGAAGCGGCGGCAGCAGGACTCTAGACCCCAGGAAAGGCAGGGGGAGAGAAGCGGGCAGCGACTGGGTCAGAAACAGTTTATCAGGGTATACACATGCACCCTCATTTTACCAAGGATATTTGAGTAAAAACATTTTTTTACCCAAATATCCTTGGAAAAATGAGGGTTTATGTTATAGGCCGGTGCGTGGTAAATACGCTAAATACGTAAATACGATAAATACGGTCTCCCTCCCCAGTGATGCAGATGCAAATCAAATATTGTAGCAGTATCTTGTAATACCTTTTCTATTGGACTAACAGAATGGACTAACAGATGTAAACTGTGTCTTCTGCTAGTGAGCTTAGATTTGCTTTGGACTTGATAAAGGGAGGAATCCCGAAAGCCGATAACTTATACCAGAATACTGGTATAAGTTATCGGCAATCGGCCTCAAAGTTCACATATTATTGGTATTGGCCCTAAAAAATCAATATCGGTCGATCCTATATACATACACATATACATACACACACATACAGTACAGACCAAAAGTTTGGACACCTTCTCATTCAAAGAGTTTTCTATATTTTCATGACTATGAAAATTGTAGATTCACACTGAAGGAATACAAAACTATGAATTAACACATGTGGAATTATAGACATAACAAAAAAGTGTGAAACAACTGAAAATATGTCATATTCTAGGTGAAAAGTGTCCCCAAGTGCAGTCACAAAAACCATCAAGAGCTCCAAAGAAACTGGCTCACATGCGGACCGCCCCAGGAAAGGAAGACCATGAGTCACCTCTGCTGCGAAGTATAAGTTCATCCGAGTCACCAGCCTCAGAAATCGCAGCTTAGCAGCTCAGATTAGAGACCAGGTCAATGCCACACAGAGTTCTAGCAGCAGACACATCTCTAGAACAACTGTTAAGAGGAGACTGTGTGAATCAGGCCTTCATGGTAGAATATCTGCTAGGAAACCACTGCTAAGGACAGGCAACAAGCAGAAGAGACTTGTTTGGGCTAAAGAACACAAGGAATGGACATTAGACCAGTGGAAATCTGTGCTTTGGTCTGATGAGTCCAAATTTGAGATTTTTGGTTCCAACCACCGTGTCTTTGTGCGACACAATGTGAAGCATGGAGGAGGTGTGATAGTGTGGGGGTGCTTTGCTGGTGTCACTGTTGGGGATTTATTCAAAATTGAAGGCATACTGAACCAGCATGGCTACCACAGCATCTTGCAGCGGCATGCTGTTCCATATGGTTTGTGTTTAGTTGTACCATCATTTATTTTTCAACAGGATATTGACCCCAAACACACCTCCAGGCTGTGTAAGGGCTATTTGACCAAGAAGGAGAGTGATGGGGTGCTGCGCCAGATGACCCGGCCTCCACAGTCACCAGACATGAACCCAATGAAAGCGAAAGGGCCAACAAGTGCTAAGCATCTCTGGGAACTCCATCAAGACTGTTGGAAGACCATTTCAGGTGACTACCTCTTGAAGCTCATCAAGAGAATGCCAAGAGTGTGCAAAGCAGTAATCAAAGCAAAAAGGTGGCTACTTTGAAGAACCTAGAATATTCAATTTTTTCAGTTTCACACTTTTTTGTTATGTCTATAATTCCACGTGTTAATTCATAGTTTTGATGCCTTCAGTGTGAATCTACAATTTTCATAGTCATGAAAATAAAGAAAACTCTTTGAATAAGAAGGTGTGTCCAAACTTTTGGTCTGTACTGTGTGTGTGTGTGTGTCTGTTGTTTTATCTTTGTTGTATATATATATATAACAACAAAGATAATCCTGCACTCACCACCCAGGTACTGTATATGTTCAGCTCATCTCAAAGCAAACGGCAACCGACTTGGCAGGCTAGCTTTGTTGTTATATGTTGCTTCGTTCTGACACTTATTTCATTGGTCCTAGCACAACCGCAGTACGAGGTTCCTAGGTCTGAATACCCGCCTATTGTATCCTTTTCAGTTCCTTTTGTGAATTAAGTATACCTGTCCTGGATGATTAGTGGTGCCACTCGAACTTCATTACCTTTCCTACTGAGTTGTGTGTGTGTGTGTGTGTGTATTATATATATATATATATATATATATATATATATATATATATATATATATATATTATACACACACATACATATATATACATACATATATATACATATATATATATATATACACACACATATATATATATATATATATATATATATATATACACACACACATATATATATATATATATACACACAGTAGGGGATCAAAAGTTTGAGCATTCCAGGTAAACATTTGTATTAATGTGCATAAAGAAGCCAAGGAAAGATGAAAAAATCTCCAAAAGGCATCAAATTACAGATTAGACATTCTTATAATATGTCAACAAAAGTTAGATTTTATTTCCATCATTTACAGTTTTAAAATAACAAAACAAAAATGGCGTCTGCAAAAGTTTGGGCACCCTGCAGAGTTAATATACATAGTTACATAGTTAGTACGGTTGAAAAAAAGACATACATCCATCAAGTTGAACCAGGGAATTGAAGTAATATGTTGTACTGCCCCCTTTTGGCAAGTATCACAGCTTGTAAACGCTTTTTGTAGCCAGCCAAGAGTCTTTCAATTCTTGTTTGAAGTATCTTTGCCCATTCTTCCTTACAAAAGTCTTCCAGTTCTTTGAGATTTCTGGGCTGTCTGTCACGCACTGCTCTTTTAAGGTCTATCCATAGATTTTCAATTATGTTGAGGTCAGGAGATTGTGAAGGCCATGGCAAAACCTTCAGTTTACATCTCTTGATGTAATCCCCCGTGGATTTCGAGGTGTGTTTAGATCATTATCCATTTGTAGAAGCCATCCTCTCTTTAACTTCAGCTTTTTCACAGATGACATCAAGTTAGCATCCAAAAGTTGCTGAAATTTTATTGAATCCATTTTTCCTTCTACTCATGAGATGTTCCCTGTGCCACTGGCTGAAAAACCACCCCAAAGCATGATTGATCCACCCCATGCTCAACAGTTGGACAGAGGTTCTTTTCATTAAATTCTGTTCCCCTCCTTCTCCAAACGTACCTTTGCTCATTCCGGCCAAAAAGTTTAATTTTAACCTCATCGGTCCAAAGAACTTGTTTCCAAAATGCATCAGGCTTGTCTATATGTTCATTTGCAAAGTTCAAACGCAGATTTTTGTGGTGAGGACGTAGAAGAGGTTTTCTTCTGATGACTCTTCCATGAAGACCATATTTGTACAAGTATCTCTTTATAATGGAATAGTGTACCACAACTTCAGTGTCTGCCAGATCTTTCTGAAGGGATTGTGCAGTCAAACATGCATTTTGAATAGTTTTTCCTCACAATCCTGCAAGCTGTTCTGTCTGATATTTTTCTTGGTCTTCCGGATCTTGCTTTAACTTCCACTGTTCCTGATGACTGGCATTTCTTCATTACATTCCGTCTGTGGAGCTGTAGAAAAGGTCCGAGATCATCGGCGCGTACCGTACAAGGATGACAGGAGCGTATTGCAAAGTTCCTTTATTGCCTAATACACTTAAACGCGTTCTGTTCGGAATGTAATGAAGAATCTAGTGTAGGAAAAATAGAGCAGAGCTTCCTCTAAGGACAGTATGTCTGTATATTATGTACAGATAAATTAGATGCACACCACGCGGATGTGTACTAACCTGAGGGGGTTGTGTACCAGACACAACCACCATGCAGCGTAGTTCAGTAATTATGACGGAGCTGCCTCCCGGGAGTTCGGCTGGGATCACCCCCTGCCGACTTGTGGACGTCTGTGGAGCTGTAGAAAAGGTCCGGGATCATCGGCGCGTACCGTACAAGGATGACAGGAGCGTATTGCAAAGTTCCTTTATTGCCTAATACACTTAAATGCGTTTCGAGGCTTCTTGCCTCTTTTTCAATAAGACATAGGCTTCATAACATGTATCTTATGTGACAAACTTTTAAAAGGGAAAAACCCGCGAAATTCTCGGGTTCCTCCCCGCCCACCTGTGACGTACACACACTTGTAACGTGGCCTGCATAGTCACCAGGTTACTATTCATTCATGCATTTGTAGTGTAAACATCCTGTGTACGTGGTGTAAACACCACACATTGGGCGTCTTTTTTTTAAATTAAAAAAGAATTGCTTAATTAATATAAAGATGCATATAGATCGGTGAGTGAAACAAATGTATGCATATTATATAAAATGGCAATCAAATGAATGTATATGCGTATATGAAAGAATGAAAAAATGGTAGTAAAATAATGATACACAATAAAAAAAATATAAATGTATATTATTAGGAAGGAGCTAGATTAAAATCACTATTCTATTGTGTATTTTGTATATTTAGACAGAGATAGGAGTAGCAGCGCGTTGTAAACACTGTTACTAATGATAAAAGTGTTGTGTCTGTCTATTATTAAAAATAGGGTATCGTGACTGGGGGTGTAGGAGTGTTCACGATATTGTGTTCACACCCCCTGTTACACCGAGGCTCTGTATTAGTTTCAGCGACGTATCGGAGTTAGGATATAAGGTGGATATATATCCGACAGATTGTTGGTATATTTTGAAGGGGTTTGTTTGGGTCATGAGATGCATGATGTAAAGGAATGTTAATAGCACCCGGTGTGATATCCATTTAGTCATAGAAAGTGACTATATGATGTCGGGGTAATCAATTACTGGTGTTCTTTCGTTCGGAGGAATATATAGATGACCAGGTTTCTCAGATTGAAGTGAGTACCGTATAAGTGTATATGTGTGTGTGTGTGTGTAATATATATATATATATATATATATATATATATATATATATAAACTCTCCCTATGCATATCATACATGTATGTGTATTTTGGATTCCTCTGCCGGGTTCAAAACCATTGGCAATATAGTGAGAACCCACTGGAAAATTCTACAGCAGGATCCCATACTCAGAAAAACCCTCCCAGAAAAACTCAACTTTACATATAGGAGGGCCCCCACAATTAAGAACAATATTGCACCAAGTAAACTTAGGAAACCAATGAGAAATGGGAACACCGAGACCATAGGAATTCCAAAAGGATGCTTCAGATGTGGGAAAACAACCTGCGAACTATGTGTAAACATGAATCATACCTCCAGTACATTTACTAGCAATCAGACAGGTGAGTCTTTTCCTATAAAATCCCACATGGACTGTGGGTCCACTTACATAATTTATCTGATTGAATGCACCTGTCAGTTGCAATATATTGGCCGGACATCCCAACCACTTATAAGCCGTTTCAATGGGCATAGGTACAATGTTAGCCACAAATTTTTAAAACACAGTATCTCTAGACATGCGATGGAATCACATGGAAGCAACTTTACAGACTTTAAAGTCACCGCATTAGAACAAATCCCAGAGGATACAGAAGATCGTTTTAGAAACCTATGCAAGAGGGAGTCTTACTGGATTTATAGGTTAAATACTCTCCACCCTCTTGGACTTAATGAATGCCTGGAAGGTGTATAGGACGTTCAAAATCTGACAATTTTGACACAGATGCGATGATTAGTGCCACTCCAGTACCATTCAGGACCCCCCCCCCCCTTATTCTCAATCCCTCTCCTAAATATATATATATAAAAAATAAATAAAAATACACATACATGTATGATATGCATAGGGAGAGTTATATATATATATATATACACTTATACGGTACTCACTTCAATCTGAGACACCTGGTCATCTATATATTCCTCCAAACGAAAGAACACCGGTAATTGATTACCCCGACATCATATAGTCACTTTCTATGACTAAATGGATATCACACCAGGCGCTATTAACATTCCTTTACATCATGCATCTCATGACCCAAACAAACCCCTTCAAAATATAGCAACAATCTGTCGGATATATATCCACCTTATATCCTAACTCCGATACGTCGCTGAAACTAATACAGAGCCTCGGTGTAACAGGGGGTGTGAACACAATATTGTGAACACTCCTACACCCCCAGTCACGATACCCTATTTTTAATAGACAGACAACACTTTTATCATTAGTAACAGTGTTTACAACGCGCTGCTACTCCTATCTCTGTCTAAATATACAAAATACACAATAGAATAGTGATTTTAATCTAGCTCCTTCCTAATAATATACATTTATATTTTTTATAGTGTATCATTATTTTACTACCATTTTTTAATTCTTTCATATACGCATATACATTCATTTGATTGCCATTTTATATAATATGCATACATTTGTTTCACTCACCGATCTATATGCATCTTTATATTAATTAAGCAATTCTTTTTTAATTTTAAAAAAAGACGCCCAATGTGTGGTGTTTACACCTCGTACACAGGATGTTTACACTACAAATGCATGAATGAATAGTAACCTGGTGACTATGCAGGCCACGTTATAAGTGTGTGTACGTCACAGGTGGGCGGGGAGGAACCCGAGAATTTCGCGGGTTTTTCCCTTTTAAAAGTTTGTCACATAAGATACATGTTATGAAGCCTATGTCTTATTGAAAAAGAGGCAAGAAGCCTCGAAACGCATTTAAGTGTATTAGGCAATAAAGGAACTTTGCAATACGCTCCTGTCATCCTTGTACGGTACGCGCCGATGATCCCGGACCTTTTCTACAGCTCCACAGACGTCCACAAGTCGGCAGGGGGTGATCCCAGCCGAACTCCCGGGAGGCAGCTCCGTCATAATTACTGAACTACGCTGCATGGTGGTTGTGTCTGGTACACAACCCCCTCAGGTTAGTACACATCCGCGTGGTGTGCATCTAATTTATCTGTACATAATATACAGACATACTGTCCTTAGAGGAAGCTCTGCTCTATTTTTCCTACACTAGATTCTTCATTACATTCCGAACAGAGGATATTGACATCTGAAAATGCTTTGCTATCTTCTCCAGCTTTTTGAAGCGTCAACTATTTTCAGTTTCAGATTTCTAGACAACTGCTTAGAAGAACCCATGGTGCTGATTGTTGGGGCAAGGCCAGATGAGTCTGGGCATTTAAAACCTTTGAGGATCTTCCCAGATGATTGAGAAAAATCCATGACACTGGCAGGTCTCAGCTTTGCAAAGGGGGCAGTGCATGCTATAAATTCGGCAGGGTGCCCAAACTTTTGCAGACACCATTTTTTTTTGTTTTCTGTTATTTTGAAAGTGTAAATGATGGAAATAAAATCTAACTTTTGTTGACATATTATAAGAATGTCTAATCCGTAATTTGATGCCTTTTGGAGATATTTCACTCTGTCCTCTGCTTCTTTATGCACATTAATACAAATTTCTACCTGGGGTGCTTAAACTTTTGATCCCCACTATATACACACAGTGACCCCCTGACCTACAATGGCCCCTATAGACCGCAGCCCCCCCTATAGACCGCAGCCCTCCCTTATAGACCGCAGCCCCCCCCCTTATAGACCGCAGCCCCCCCCTTATAGACCGCAGCCCCCCCCCTTATAGACCGCAGCCCCCCCCCTTATAGACCGCAGCCCCCCCCCTTATAGACCGCAGCCCCCCCCCCCCTTATAGACCGCAGCCCCCCCCGCTCTTGTAGACAGCTCACCTGCGGCTGTCCTCAGGTGTTGCCGCTCCGTTGTCCTGTTCTCCCGATCGCATCATGGAGTCCTATGGAGGAGCATGTGATGTGACATACACGTCACTCTGCGCGGAGGGGAGGAGTGACGTGTGTGTCACATGCTCCTCCATAGGACGCCATGATGCGATCGGGAGAACAGGACAGCCGAGCGGGGCCGCACAGCAGCAGGTATTGGGGGCGCACGCGCTGGACACATTATCGGCAAGGTTAGATGCCGATACCTTAAAGGGTACCTCTCATCAAATAAACTTTTGATATATTTTAGATTAATGAATGTTGAATAACTTTCCAATAGCATGTTAATGAAAAATATGCTTCTTTCTATTGTATTTTTCCCGATCAGTCCTGTAAGCAAGCATTTCTGACTCATGCTGGAGTCCTAAACACTCAGAGCTGCCAGCCTGCTTTGTTCACAGCCAAACAGGCTGTGAACAAAGCAGGCTGGCAGCTCTGAGTGTTCTCCTTTGTGAACAAAGCAGACTGGCAGCTCCTAGTGTTTAGGACTCCAGCATGAGTCTGAAATGCTTGCTGCCAGGACTGGTAGGGAGACCCCTAGTGGTAATTTCTTCAAAGTGGAAAATTAAATAGAAAGAAGCATATTTTTTAATAACATGCAATTGTAAAGTTATTCTACATACATTAATCTATAATATATCAAAAGTTTTTTTGATGAGAGGTACCCTTTAAAAAAATCGTGAATATCGGCCAATCCGATCCCTAGTCGGGGCCATTGCATAAACGGCTATCCGGTGGTGCAGACTGCTTCAGCTGCCGCCGGATAGCCGTTTAAGGTGCCCCGTGTACTGCGATGAGTGTCACTCACCTGTCCCCGACACTCCGGTCCGTCCTCTTCAGGATCCCATGCGTGGCCGTCGCTCTCCTTCATAGTAATCACGTCAACGTGCACGCCGTCAAGTCATCAAATAGGAGCGGCGTGCGTAGCGACGTGATGACGGCGATGGAGAGCGATGATCCCGGGCAGGGGTGACGGTCCGGAGCGATAGGGACACAACGACAACGATGGAGTGCGACTTCCAGGGCAGTGGTGACGGTACGGAGCGGCGGGGACACGTGAGTAACATTTTCTATATTTATTATTGCACGGATCCCTCAACATACGATGGTTTCAACTAACGATTGTTCATTTGGAATGAATTACTATCTTATGTTGAGAGATCACTGTATATAAAACTCAATGGGGGGGGATTCATCAACCTATATAGAGTACTTTTAAGTGTATTTTCTTGCGCAACATCTTGCGCAATGATATTTTCAGAGTTCTTTTTGTGCATCTTTTTTGGTGGAACTTTTTCTAAAGTTGTCACCCTTCGGGTGTACCGTAGAGCCCTTTTTCATATAGACATGGATTTATCAACTGCGTTTTGTTTTTTGGACCCACAAAAAGAACGCAAGTCTAATTTTTTTGCGCAAATATACACCACCTCGGAGAACACGTACCAAAGTGTATTTTCACACAGTAAGGACTGCAACTCCCATCATGGACACACTCTGCCCATGATGGGAATTGTAGTCCAGGGGTTGAGTTGCAGATCGCAGAGACCTGCTGCGATCCGCATTTATTAACTAATAGCTAGCGGTACATACGGCTACACTGCAATAATTAATAATCCCCGCTGCCGGAACACGGGAGCTCTGATTGGTCAATAGCTATCCACCAATCAGAGCTCCCCTCTCTCGTCGGGGATTATTAATTATAAGAACTGTACATAGGAGCATGCAGTGCAGTGTAGCCGCATGTACCGGCGGCTTGTATAGTTAATAAATGCAGATCGCAGGAGAGTGAACTGCAGTGATCTGCCCTTGGACTACTACTCCGATCATGGGACAGAGTCTGCCCCATGATGGGAGTAGTTGTAGTACCGTAGCGCTGCTGAGGGATGGCACTAGCACATCCCCCAGCTGCCAGACTTTTAGGACTACTACTCCCATCATGGACAGACTCTGCTCATGATGGGAGTTATAGTCCAGGGGCTGAGGTGCAGATGGCACCGGCTCATTCTGCAGAGACCCGCTACAATCCGCAGTTATTAAGATAACAAGCCGGGGGTACATGCGTCTACACTGCCCGCCAGCTTCTATATACAGCTGTCATAATTCATAATCCCCGCCGCGAGAGGGGAGCTCTGATTGGTCAATAACTATTCTCCAATCAGAGCTCCTGTGTTCCGGCGGAGATTATGAATTATGTCAGTGTATATAGGAGCGCAGTGTAGACGCATGTACCGCCGGCTTTTTAACTTAAATGCGGATCGCATCAGATCATTCTCTGGCGATCTGCATTTATTAACTAAATTAACGGCCTTACATGCGTCTACATAGCGCTTCCCGACGGCTCCTATATACAGCTGTCATAATTCATAATCCCCGCCGGGTGCTCTGATTGGAGAATAGCTATTGACCAATCAGAGCTCCCCTCTCCTGGCGGCGGGGATTATGCATTATGACAGTGTATATAGAAGCAGTCGGGGAGCGCTATGTAGACGCATGTAAGGCCGTTAATTTAGTTAATAAATGCGGATCGCAACAGATCGCCAGAGAATGATCTGATGCGACCGCATTTAAGTTAAAAAGCCGGCGGTACATGCATCTACACTGCGCTCCTATATACACTGACATAATTCATAATCTCTGCCGGAACACGGGAGCTCTGATTGGAGAATAGCTATTGACCAATCAGAGCTCCCCTCTCCCGGCGGCGGGGATTATGAATTATGACAGTGTATATATACACACACACACACACACAAGTCGGCGGGAAGCGCGATGTAGCCGCATGTACCGCTGGCTTGTTAACTTAAATGCAGATCGCAGCGGGTCTCTGCAGAATGACCCGATGCGATCTGCACCTCAGCCCCTGGACTATAACTCCCATCATGGGCAGAGTCTGTCCATGATGGGAGTAGTAGTCCTAAAAGTCCCAAAAAGTGTGCAAGTGCCATCCCTCAGCAGCATGCGGTACTACAACTACTCCCATCATGGGACAGACTGTCCCATGATAGGAGTAGTAGTCCAAGGGCAGAGGGACTGATCTCTGTTCACATTATGCATTTTGCATAATGGGAACAGAGCCTTTCTGGCAGTGTGTTCCCAAGCGCAGATATAGATTGGCGTCCGAGATTGGCTAAAACTACAAAGGGGCGACAATTCCTAAATTTATTGCAGGATAATTTTATGGGCCAGTTTGTGGAGGACCCAACAAGAAGTGATGCCTTGTTGGATCTGATCATTTCCAACAACGCAGAGCTGGTTGGTAATGTAACTGTGAGGGAAAACCTTGGTAATATAGTTACTTTTGACTTAAAATGTAGAAAACAAAGACAGGCGGGGAAGGCAAAAACATATAACTTTAAAAAGGCAAACTTCCCTGGGCTGAGAGCTGCACTACAGGACATGGACTGGGGGGAGGTGTTGTCAAATACTGATATAGAAGGTAAATGGGACATCTTTAAATCAACTCTAAATAATTATACAGCTAAATATATACCAAAGGGGAACAAATATAAACGATTAAAACTAAATCCTACATGGCTGACAAATGATGTTAAAAGAGCAATAAACAACAAAAAAATAGCCTTAAAAAAATTCAAATCTGATGGGTCAGCTATAACATTTAAACAGTACAAGGAGCTTAATAAAATCTGTAAAAATGTAATGAAAACTGGAAAAATTCAAAATGAGAGACAGGTGGCCAAAGAAAGCAAAAATAAAAAATCCTAAATATTTTTTTTACATATATAAATGCAAAAAAACCAAGGACAGAACATGTAAGACCCCTCAATAATGATAATGGGGAGGTTGTCACAGGCGATAAAGAGAAAGCGGAGCTACTGAATGGGTTCTTTAGTTCTGTATATACTAAGGAAGAAGGAGCTGACATTGGCCAGGTCAGTGCTGATAACACATCATGTAATGTACTGAACTGGCATAATGTACAGATGGTACAAGGCAAGTTAAGTAATTTAAATTTAAGCAAATCTCCAGGGCCAGATGGATTGCACCCAAGAGTTCTTAGAGAGGTAAGTTCAGTAATATCTGTACCCCTGTTCATGATATTTAGAGATTCACTGGTGTCTGGTATTGTGCCAAGGGACTGGCGAATGTGGTGCCAATCTTCAAAAAAGGGCTCTAGGTCTTCCCCTGGAAACTATAGACCGGTAAGTTTAACGTGCATTGTGGGTAAATTGTTTGAAGGACTTATAAGGGATTACATACAGGAATACATAGGGGATAATAGTACTATAAGTGATAACCAGCATGGGTTTACTAAGGATAGAAGTTGTCAAACCAATCTAATTTGCTTTTATGAAGAGGTGAGTAGAAGCCTTGACAGAGGAATGGCTGTGGATATAGTGTTTCTGGATTTTGCTAAAGCGTTTGACACTGTCAATCATAGACGTCTGACAGGTAAGTTAAGGTCTTTGGGTTTGGAAATTTTAGTTTGTAACTGGATTGAACACTGGCTCATGGATCGTACGCAACGATGACCAGCGTTTTTTTTTTTGTTTTTTTTTATTGAATAAAATGGTTAACGAGGGCTGTAGGGGAGTGTTTTTTTTTTTAAACAAACATTTTTTCAATGTGTCTTGTTTTTTATAATTAAATTTTCTGGGTTAGTAGTGGAAGCCGTCTTATAGACGGAATCCATTACGAAGCCAGGGCTTAGCGTTAGCTTAAAAATCAGCTAGCGCTATCCCCCAATTATTACCCTGGTACCCACTGCTACAGGGGTGCCAGGAAGAGCCGGATTCAACAGGCCCAGAGCTTCAAATAGAGCACTCCTGGGCCTAGGCTGTAACAAGCTGGTGTTATTTAGGCTGGGGAGGGCCAGTAACAATGGTCCTCGCCCACCCTGGTAACGTCAGGCTGTTGCTGCTTGGTTGGTATCTGGCTGATACTGAAAATAGGGGGAACCCTATGCGTAATTTTTTTTATAAATAAAAAAAAAAGAGTGTGGTTCCCTAATTTTTTCAGTATCAGCCAGATACCAATCAAGCAGCTACAGCCTGACGTTACCAGGGTGGGCGAGTACCATTGTTACTGGCCCTCCCCAGCCTAAATAATGCTAGCCTGTTACCGCCTAAGCCCAGGAGCACCATTTCTGACGCTCCGGCCCGGTTGGTACCAGCTCTTCCTGGAACCCCTGTGGCAGTGGGTACCGGGGTAATAATTGGGGGTTAGCACTAGCTGTTTTGGGGGCTAACGCTAAGACCCTGCCTAGTAATAGATTATGTCTACAAGACTCCTTCCACTACTAAGCCTGAAAATTCAATTACAAAAAAACACAACACATTGAAAAAAAACATTTTATTTCAAAAACTCCCCCCACAGCCCTCGTTAACCCTTTTATTGATATTTAAAAAAAAAAAAAAAGCTGTTCGTCGCAATCCACCAAATCTGACATAATCCTCCTCATTCACGTATCAAATTTCGAAGAAAAAAAAAAGTTTAGTACATTTTTTGGTTTCCACACACCAGCAAAAATGCAAGAAAAAAAACACAAGAAAAACTAACAAAACGCAGGAAAAAGCTGGGAGAGTTTTTCTGGCATTCTTTATGATGGACAAAAAAAACCACAATGGAATCCTGGCCTCAAAGCAATAGAACAAAATCCCTACGGCCACTTTTCCTTTGAGGTAGAGAAGGAGTGTACGGTAGAGCGAGGGGGGGCTTTTCTATATTTGCACAAGATTTATCACAAGGACATGCACAGCCTTAGTAAATTTGGAGCAAGATTTTACAATAGACAAGAAGTATCAAGGGGTAGAACTGTGTCTACAATAGACACATATTGATGAATCCCCCCCCCCAATGTGTGTGTGTGTGTATGTTCCAGCATCACTTCCAAACGGCTAAAGATATTAACATGAAACTTGGTACACATGTCACACACACACACACACACACACACACACACACACACATATATATATATCCAAGAAGAGGCTGCAGCACTCAAGGTTATGAGTGTAAAAAAGGTGTTTATTCCATATCAATACAAAAAGTGCAACGTTTCTGCTGCCAATGCAGCCTTTTTCAAGCAACAGACAGTGATCACATGGGTGCTATATATATGTAAATGCACAAACAAATCAATAAAGAAACTAATCAAAAAATTAAGAGGTATATACCATGTAAAGTGCAATAGGATATAGGGTAAAAGCTACCACTATAATGATAAAGTGCATAGTGGACCATGTATGTTAAAAACACAATAAAACTTTACAAAGGCCACATTTTACAGACAAAAATGTCATAATACAGTAATTGCATCATTAAGTTCAAACATATGTTACATAATTAATGACAATACGGGAGGCGGGATGGTTCAGTTGCACTCACCCTATATGTTATATTCGGATCATGCATACAGTGTAACCAGCGATGCAGCATGGGCGTCCGCGCGCGCGGCCACGTGACACGCCAAGTCACATGATCCTCCTCCACCGCGTCACGTGTCCGCGCGCACTTCCGGCCATGCGCACCGACATGTAAACAATGAACGGCTACATTGGAACAAATGCGCGTGTGCAGAAGTAACAAGTATAAGAAAAATTGGAATAAGATAAATTCAACAGAAAAAATGTGTGGAGTAATAGGGTAAAGTATAAGTGGAATAGAGAAAAATAAAGAAGTATAAATAAAATGAAATGAAAATGAAGAATAACTAGATGAATAAATAATACAAGTAAAATAAGGAAAATTAAATGAATATAAAGGTAGAATAAAATAAAATAAATATAGAAAAGTAAAAATTAATAAAAATAAAAAAATATAATAATAATAATAAATAAAATAAAAATAATAATATAAAAATAAAATAAAATAAAAATAATATAAAATAAATAGAAATGGACAAAGATGCACATTGCTGTCTGTTAACCAGGCATGTATATCAATCACTCAGGGCCAAAATTTTTATATATATAGTAGTACCTCTGTGCCTATATTTGGCCTTCCATAGTTGGCGAGATGACGTTTAATTACGCCTTCACGTCTCCTGTGGTAGGGCTCACCTGGGTGAGGATACACCACCTTCCTGGGTGGCCCTATAATAGGCACAGAGGTACTACTATATATATAAAAATTTTGGCCCTGAGTGATTGATATACATGCCTGGTTAACAGACAGCAATGTGCATCTTTGTCCATTTCTATTTATTTTATATTATTTTTATTTTATTTTTATATTATTATTTTTATTTTATTTATTATTATTATTATTATATTTTTTTTATTAATTTTTATTAATTTTTACTTTTCTATATTTATTTAATTTTATTTTCTTTTATTCTACCTTTATATTCATTTAATTTTCCTTATTTTACTTGTATTATTTATTCATCTAGTTATTCTTCATTTTCATTTCATTTTATTTATACTTCTTTATTTTTCTCTATTCCACTTATACTTTACCCTATTACTCCACACATTTTTTCTGTTGAATTTATCTTATTCCAATTTTTCTTATACTTGTTACTTCTCAGACTCTATTCTGATCTTTTTTGCGGCCGTTGCGAACCGCTCCTAGAGTCACATTGTTGGACATGCGCACACGCGCATTTGTTCCAATGTAGCCGTTCATTGTTTACATGTCGGTGCGCATGGCCGGAAGTGCGCGCGGACACGTGACGCGGTGGAGGAGGATCATGTGACTTGGCGTGTCACGTGGCCGGGCGCGCGGACGCCCATGCTGCATCGCTGGTTACACTGTATGCATGATCCGAATATAACATATAGGGTGAGTGCAACTGAACCATCCCGCCTCCCGTATTGTCATTAATTATGTAACATATGTTTGAACTTAATGATGCAATTACTGTATTATGACATTTTTGTCTGTAAAATGTGGCCTTGTGTTTTTAACATACATGGTCCACTATGCACTTTATCATTATAGTGGTAGCTTTTACCCTATATCCTATTGCACTTTACATGGTATATACCTCTTAATTTTTTGATTAGTTTCTTTATTGATTTGTTTGTGCATTTACATATATATAGCACCCATGTGATCACTGTCTGTTGCTTGAAAAAGGCTGCATTGGCAGCAGAAACGTTGCACTTTTTGTATTGATATGGAATAAACACCTTTTTTACACTCATAACCTTGAGTGCTGCAGCCTCTTCTTGGATGTGTTACCTACCTTGACCTAGGACCTTTTCATCGCTGCCTGCACCATCTACTATCCACTTGGGCGCTGCTCTACATTTTGTTTGCTATATATATATATATATATATATATATATATATATATATATATACACACACACACACACACACACACATATATATATATATATAGCAACAGAAGAATGCAGCAGCACACTTATTCTTTGTATATATAGATATATATATATATATATATATATATATATATATATATATATATATATATATATATATATATATAGATATATATATTTTACCCTAACCTACCCCCCCCCCCCCCCCCCATCTGCAAGGGTCAGGGTTAGAGATGAGCGAACTTACAGTAAATTCGATTCCTCACAAACTTCTTGGCTCAGCAGTTGATGACTTATCCTGCGTAAATTAGTTCAGCCTTCAGGTGCTCCGGTGGGCTGGAAAAGGTGGATACATTCCTAGGAAAGAGGCTCCTAAGACTGTATCCACCTTTTCCAGCCCACCGGAGCACCTGAAAGCTGAACTAGTTTATGCAGGAAAAGGCATCAACTGCCGAGCCGAGAAGTTCGTGACGAATCGAATTTACTGTAAGTTCGCTGATCTCTAGTCGAGGTTTTTGTTTAAAGTCCAATGCAAATCTATGGGAAATGTATGTTCCAGCATAACTTCCGTATGGCTGGAGATAGTTCGATAATACTTGGTTACATGTTACTTATATGTCAAACAAAAATATATAATAGTTAAATTATCCATTAACCTATCCCCATACGTGAAGGACGGGGTTTTTGTTTTAAGTCCCATTCAAGTATATAGGACTTTTGGTGTCTTACTCCAAAAGCTCCACTCTGCATCTCGTGGTGAATGCGTCAGTTTGTCTGGCAAGCCACACCCTCCACACATTCCATATCCCATCTTTCAAAGACATGCCCACTCTTTAAGCCACATCCTTTTTATTTTCATCTTACAATATACAGGTTGGCCATTTATATGGATACACCTGATAAAATGGGAATGGTTGGTGATATTAACTTTCTGTTTGTGGCACATAACTATATGTGAGGGGGGAAACTTTTCAAGATGGGTGGTGACTAGAGATGAGCGAACTTACAGTAAATTCGGCAGTTGCTGACTTTAGCCCGCATAAATTAGTTCAGCTTTCAGGTGCTCCGGTGGGCTGGAAAAGGTGGTCACAGTCCTAGGAAAGAGTCTCCTAGGATTGTGTCCACCTTTTCCAGCGCACCGGAGCACCTGAACTCATTTATGCAGGCTAAAGTCAGCAACTGCCGAGCCGAGAAGTTTGTGACGAATCAAATTAACTGTAAGTTCGCTCATCTCTAGTGGTGACCATATTGGCCATTTTGAAGTCGGCCATTTTGAATCCAACTTTAGTTTTTTCAATAGGAAGAGGGTCATGTGACATATCAAACTTATTGGGAATTTCACAAGAAAAACAATTATGTGCTTGGTTTTAACGTAACTTTATTCTTTCATTAGTCTGAAGGCAATTGTCTATGCTGTGAAGATACGAGATGTGCAGCACCTGAAACTACGGATACTGGAAGCCTGTGCTAGCATTTCTCCTGCGGTGTTGCTATCAGTGTGTGAAGAGTGGGAGAAGAGGGTTGCATTGACAATCCAACACAATGGGCAGCACATTGAACACATTTTATAAGTGGTCAGAAACTTGTAAATAACTAATGAAAGAATAAAGTTACGTTAAAACCAAGCACATCATGGGAATTTCACAAGAAAAACAAATAAGTTTGATATGTCACATGACCCTCTTCCTATTGAAAAAACTAAAGTTGGATTCAAAATGGCCGACTTCAAAATGGCCACCATGGTCACCACCCATGTTGAAAAGTTTCCCACCTCACATATACTATACTAATGTGCTACAAACAGGAAGTTAATATCACCAACCATTCTCATTTTATTAAGGTGTATCCATATAAATGGCCCACCCTGTATTTACCACAATGCATGCCTACCTGAGGACGGGATAGGAGGAGTAGAAATGGGGGAGGCATATGGAGCCGGGATATGTGGAGGGGATTTGGGGTCAGGATATCAGGAGGGGATATGGGGTCAAGATTTAAGGACGGGATATGAGGACAAAAGCTTCCTCCTTTGTTGCTTTTCCTCCCCCACAAGGACATGGTAGGAAAAACCGGGCAGCGCGGAGTACTCAGGTAGTAAGTGATATATCAGACTCTACAGTTCCTACCTGAGTAGTCAGCTGAACCAGAGTCATGTTCCATCTTTGTATCTCTGCGAAGACAGCAGCTAGAGTAGGTTCAGCAGGTGGACTAAGTGAGGAGATTGCTGCCGCAGCAGACATGGCAAGCGGAGTACAGGGTAAGGAAAAATGTGAATACTGAACAAAGGCCTGCAAGAAGGCATCGAAATCTTCCAGAGGATCCGAAGGGGCCTCAACCTCAGACAGCGGGATAGGAACTCCCCTGCGATCAGGAGAATCCGGAGAGGAAGAATGCAAAGGGAACTTCTCCAACTTAGCTGCCACCTCCTGTTGTAGCGTCAATTTATTCCTCAGGTTTGCAGACAAGCAGTTCCCCTGCTGAGAGGAGCCAGCTCTGTCCTTATTCTTCTTCCACTTATTAGCAGCCATAGATTGCAATAGAAAATGCCACAGCAGGGGACTGTAGAGGACACACAATAAACAGGCTAGGAGACACCGCACTAATACAGTCCAGCAACAGTGGAGGGGGTAGGGAGAGCACTTGACCAGGTAAGAGGTACCAGAGCATCCAGCAATCGGGAAACAGCCCCAAAAGGTGAAGAACTGCAGGCAGGCTCCCAGCAGTGAGACACCAAAGAAGCGGGGGGCTCCCCAGCAGAGGTGACAGAGAGCTGGCAGGCTCTTAGTAGTAGGAGGCAGAGCAGGGGTCTTCAGGGGAAGAGAACAATGTCCCGGCTTATTCCAGCACCCCACCACTGCAAGGGGCACACTGTGTAAGTTCTCACCCTCAATAATGCACAGTCTCTCCCCTCAGGCAGGCTCCCCCGATAGCAAGCTCCCCCAGAGGACAGAAGCAGCCTGGAGACAGTCCGGGGATTTAAGATGGTGTCCGGCGCCGCGGCTGCAGCGCAGCCTCACCTCCACACAGACGTCTCCCAGCAGTGCACGGCAGCGGAGTCTGACTGATCACCGCTGGGTGCAGAGGCATCTCTCCGCAGCAGAAGGATCAAGCAGCAAGGCCTAACCTCCCATCCTGCACAATAGAAAGGAAGGAAGGCGCCTCATGTGCGGGATCAGTAGATCTTGCAGGTGGGGGTAGGGGAAGGTGATTCCCAAGCCGCTTACCAAAGTTGGTTGTGCGCCCACACACAACAAGGTTAGAAGCAGAAGAGATATGAAGGTAGGTCCACTGCAGCCCTCCTGGATAGGTGTGGGATCAAAGGCGAATGACCAGAGAGTCAGGAGTTTGTCAGGAGGCTGTCTGATGGTTCCTCTCTGCGCCAGACAAACTCCTGACTCTCTGGTCATTCGCCTTTCATCCTGCACAATAGGGGACCTCACAGGTCTCAGCAAGTGAGTAGCAGGGGAGCCCCAGATCAGGCAGGGAGCCGTGCTCCGATCGAGGTGGGAGCTTCAGGGCCTTTCCTCCTTAAGGTCCACAGCACTCCACTAAATGCAGTCCCGACATCCAAAAAGACAGCAGAGGGCACCCCAGGGTATAGGGCAACTGATGGGGGGGGGGGGGGGGGTATGGCACCCCAAAACAGCTGGATATAGAGGGATTGTGCAGGATACTTTAGCAGGATGGCAGGAGCTTAGTGAAAATTCATCTGCTCAGGCCTCCATGCAGACCACACCCCCGGCATCATATCTTTAACCACATACATAATATATTATACTTTTCGTGCAATAGTAGTACTAGTTAACTTAGAGTTTATTACCTGTATGTTAATTTTTTGCTTTTTAATTGGTGTAGTAGATTTACATGTTTTTAGAAGCCTTCCACCTCAACAGCAATAACAAACAGGAGGCGAGACAATAGGCTTTCCTGTCGCATGCCGATGTCCAAATTCGTGCAGATGCAAGCTCAAGGTTCATCATACAAGAGCCATACCCAGGCGATAGATACGGGGGCCAAACTGCATCTTGCACAGACTCCAAATATACAGCCGCTCCATGGAGTCAAACACACACCACAAAACTAGGATCTATGGCATCCTAGGAGGGAGCGATATTTAGATGAAGTCACTAAATATTAATAATGGCTCAGCCAGGCATGAAACCGGTTTGGTCAGGGTGTCTATTAATCGTGCTACGGGCAAAAAGTAAGTTAGAAATGACAGACCGCCGGCTCACAATCCTTCATAGCAGTCCACAAGTATGGCTCGGGAAGGAGGCCGCAAACACTAGAGACCTTTGGAGCACAATGGAAGCCGGGTGACATGGTCATACTGACCCCGCACTCTGGAAGGTAGCCAGAGATCATAACGCATGCAGAATACAAGCTGCCATATGGCGTAGAAATCCAGTCTGTCCTCGCTGCACTTAACGGTAGGCCTAATCTTCTATTTTCGGTATATGCTAATGAGGGGCTGACTGGCACTCTGATGTCAGTGTCGCTGGCCGCAGCGCCGCCCAGCTCATCAATATTGCTCCCTCTTCTCCCCGCTCTGTAATGAAGAGAGAGGGGAGGAATATTGATGAGCTGGGTGGTGCTGCGGCCAGCGGCACTGACATCAGAATGCCAGTTAGCCCGGCCAGTGCCAGTTAGGGCCTCATTAGCATATACCGAAAATAGAAGATTACGGCCGAACGGTGCGGCGGATCCAGGCACGGTAAGCATCAAACTGATTAGTGTCCCCCCACTACTAGCCAGTACCGCTGGTTAGTGTGGGGGGAGAAAGCTGACAAAGCTGACCCCCCACGATCTCCCAAACAGGGCCCCCGCATTGCCTTGCCGTGCGCCAGCTAATGCACGTAGCCTCGACTGGCTGTCGTCCCTGTGTAGAAGATCACGGGGGGGTCCCAGCGTTCGGACTTCCTGCAATCAAATACTTATTAAACAAGCCCCCTCCCACAGACTTGCATTAAGGGGCGGGGCCGTGACATCACGAACTGCTGGCCGCTGTATCGTTAGTCATCGGCCACGGAGCAAACTTAACTATGTAGAGCTGATGACTTGGGGGGCTGCAGAAGAGAGCGCAGTAGTCCCCAGCAGCGGGACCCCTGCGATCAGACATCTTATCCCCTATACTTTGAAAGGGGATAAGATGTCTAGGGGTGGAGTACCCCTTTAACTTGTTAAAAGATAGCTATAGGAAATATTTTTTATTGAAAGTACTTTTTTTGTCATTTTGCAATTCATATTGAATAACCAATCTGCTAACTAATTATTTTAAAAGTAATTTTTAGTTGCAGCCCTAGACACTAGGGATATAGGTTGAACTTTATGGACTCTGGTCTTTTTTTCACCTTATAAACTATGTCAGAGATTTATCAAAATCTGTGCAGAGAAAAAGTGGAGCAGTTGCCCATAGCCACCAATCATATTGCTTTCATTTTTTAAAAGGCTTCTGAAAAATGAAAGAAGTGATCTGATTGATTGCAATGGGTAACTGGTCAACTTTTTCTCTGCACAGGTTTTAATAAATCTCCCCCTATGTTACTATTCGTAAAACCCAGCGCCAAGCAGCAAGGGGTAGTTCCATATTTATACAATTTACCATGTTTTAATTTTTTTAAATATTTTAAGCATTAAAATTTAACTTAGGTTGACGTGAAGATTTTTTAAATTTTTTTTAAAGGGGTACTAGAAAATATATTTTTTTAATCAACTGGTGCCAGAAAGTTAAACAGATTTGTAAATTACTTCTATTTAAAAATCTTAATCCTTCCAGTAATTGTCAGGTGCTGTATGCTCCACAGGAAGTTATTTTCTTTTTTAATTTCTTTCCAGTCTGACCACAGTGCTCTCTGCTGACACCTCTGTCCATTTTAGGAGCTGTCCATAGCAGGAGCAAATCCCCATAGCAAACCTCTCCTGCTCTGGACAGTTCCTGACATGTACAGAGGTGTCAGCAGAGCGCACTGTGGTCAGACAGAAAGGAAATTCAACACCAACAACAAAAGCGTCAGCAACAAAAATGTATGAAACATTACAAAAGTTTATTTATTGAGAATAAAAAAAAAATGCATCATAGCAATTAAAAAGCACAGTGTACACAGCTGGAAGAATAAAGTTCAATATTTGAGTACAAATGCAACAGCAGTCAGAAAGAATTACAGAAGTATATTACCACAACCGAGCCATGTAGTTACCTGCACCTACCCCAACGCACGTTTCACGCCAATGCGCTTCGTCAGGGGGCGTGGACACACGCCCCCTGACGAAGCGCATTGGCGTGAAACGTGCGTTGGGGTAGGTGCAGGTAACTACATGGCTCGGTTGTGGTAATATACTTCTGTAATTCTTTCTGACTGCTGTTGCATTTGTACTCAAATATTGAACTTTATTGCATGGTCTGCATCTTTTCATGTGAGTCCCTTGTTTATGCAACGTTTGTCAGTGTTCTTTGCATTCATATACCCCTTACCTTGAGCCTGTATGTTTCTGCCTTTTCTTCCAGCTGTGTACACTGTGCTTTTTAATTGCTATGATGCATTTTTTTTTTATTCTCAATAAATAAACTTTTGTAAGGTTTCATACATTTTTGTTGCTGACGCTTTTGTTGTTGGTGTTGAATTTTCCCAGTGGGTGGCCTCGGCAACATATTCTTTGTTATATTGCCTTATAGGTGACAGAAAGGAAATTCAAAAAGAAAAGAACTGCCTGTGGTGCATATAGCAGCTGATAAGTACTGGAAGGATTAAGATTTTTAAATAGAAGTCATTTACAAATCTGTTTAACTTTCTGGCACCAGTTGATTTAAAAGAACGTTTTCCAGAGGAGTAACCCTTTAAATATGCTTAGTCTATGGAGCTGTGCAAGGGTTTTGTGCAGAGATCTGTAGTTTTTAGTGGTACTATTTTGGGGTAGATAGGACTATTTGATCCCTTTTTATTCAACTTTTTTCCAAGGATTTGAAAATAAAACCACACAATTCTGATATTTAGTATATTTTTTTGTATATGGCATTCATTGTGTGGAATCAATAGTTATAATTTAATTGTTCAGACATTTCCATATCCAACTATACAAATGACGATGGCCGGACGAAGCACACTAAGTGTGCGAAACTAGAGCTTGGTCGCCACCACTTTTCCCCCCACTCCCCTCTCTTCTGTACCCCGCATCTGAGTATGTCTCAATAAAGAAGACCCTGCAGCCACACTGGTGAGTGCCGATATTTTCATTTCTCTTCACGGATATCATGAACTTTGCTTATTATAGTATCTGAGCACCACCAGAGGCATTACAGCTACACCAACTCCCACCTGCCATTCCTAATCCAGCACACTCACGCAGTGCCGCACTACCTCCTTTGTGCATATCATTGTATTTGGTTGACATGATATTAGTACCTGACGGCTATGTTGGAGGGCGCTTAACGGAAACAGACAGTATCTAATTTTCAAATAAATGCCTAAAAGCTATAGTCACCCAATAAAAGTATTTTTTATTTTAATTTTTTTATTTAATTTATTATCATCCCATTGTGCCCGGGCTACAAAAAACTAAAACTAAAAACTAACTCTCCTTTTGTCACTCCCCTGTTGCACCGATCTAGCTCTTCTGTCCTTGGTCCTGGTCTTCATCCTGCTTACATGATAAGCGTAGGATGTCCAGTGATGTCCTGCCTTGACCTGTGATACGCTGAGCGCAGTGTCATGTAACAGGCCCAGGGAGAAGGTGGGGCCCAGGCTCTTTACATGACACTGCGCTCAGCCTATCACCGGCAAAGGCGGGACATCGCTGCAAACGGTGATATGCCGATCACAGTGTGATGATCTGTGTACACAGAGGCAGAAAGACCGGGACCAGAGGACAGAGGAGCTATACTGGCACAATGGGGGAGCGACCGAAGGGGAGTGTTTTTTTCAGCCCGGGCACAATGGGATGATTATAATGATAATAAAATGGGATCCTGTCTGTTTCCATTCAGCGCCCTGCAACATGATAAAAGAAAGCACTACAGTACTCCTTTAACTGCATTATCTACGGGGTTAAACTAAAGTCAGATTCTGGCAGATATTGTTGTCTACTGTAATATATAACCAGCTCACGAGTTGACGCCATATGTCCTCCATGCATTCTCCAACAGCGTACATGGGAAAGGGTTGGATTTGATCTTGTCTAAACACTGAATACAGGTTGTGCACATTAAAATTTTTCAGTAATGCATTAACATATACACATTCTTTATGTAACTACTCACTGGATTACTGGCATCTCCAGGACCTGCAGTTGTGTTGAGATGTTCAATAACATCCTTTAAATCCTGAGCCATACGTTTCAGTTGAGCGTCAATGTTCTCTGCTAGCTTGTATCTGTTGACAAAAGTAAAATAAAAGGAGAATATGTTCATATTATTCCATATGAATTTATGTTAATCGCTTTTTCCGAAATAATATCTACTACTAAATTTCAGCTTTGGAATAACACATTAAGAAAAATAATGTTTTTATCTTAGTTTGACCAGTTTTCTTTTTGTGGCACAGAACCAATTAGTGCCATCAGATGTACACGCTGCAGTTGTACCTGGTGCCAACTGTATCTTACAGTTGGCACTCTACAGGGATGTGGAAATCCTACAGCCAGACGCCCGGGACATGTAGTGTCGGGCAGATTAGTTTTTCATACATTTAGCCCTGTATCGGGCAAGCAGGGCCAGACCGACTTCCCATTTTTTATAATGTCGGCGCTTAGGGTGTATGAAGCGGGCTCCTGACTTTAGCCTGCTCCATACCCGGCGGCCCCAGGTTGATTCCAGTAGTAGTATTAACCCTCTAGATTGCCACTGTCAAAGTTGACAGCGGCGTCTAAAAGGATCTTATAACTATCCCTGGTGGTCTGGTGGAGTGGAACACCCCCACAGTGCAATCACGGGGTTGGGGGGGAATCCACTGTGGAAGTAGCCGTTGCCCCCTTGGATCTGCATTTAACTGAGCCGCTTTGAGCAGGCTCAACCAAATGACCCCCCTTTTCCATATAAAAAAATAATATGCAAACATAATAAAAATAAACCTATTTGGTATTGGTGCGTGCGTAATTGTCCGAACTATTGGTGCATGCATAGTTGTCCGAGCTATTAAAAAATAACATTTTATATCCCGTACGGTCAATGGCGTTAACTTGGGGGGGGGGGGGGGGGGGTAGCTTAGGATTTTTATTTTTATTACAAAAGTTAAGAAAAAAATGTAAGTTCGTAAAACATGATTAAAACTAAAAATTTGGTATTGCTCTAATTAGGCTGACCTAAAGTATCAAAACAACATGTAAGTTTGGCCACAAGGCCAATGGTGAAAAAAAGACAAAACCCCTAAAATATGCTTTTTTTTTTCAATTTCACCTCACAAATAATTTTTATTTGTTTCAGAGCATAAAAGTTATGAAAAAAAATGAAAAAAGTGTCATTACAAAGTCTAATTGGTCTTGCAAAAAAAAAAAAAAAAAAACCCTCTCATGGGTCTGATGGAAAAATAAGAGTTACGGCTATTATAGGATGAGGAGGAAAAAACGAAAGTGCAGAAACTAATAAAGACCTTATTTACGTTCTATGTTAGTTGAAATTATTTTGTCTACCAGGACAAATAGATTGTGTAACGTTTTAGTCCCTTGGACAAGTTTTTTTCCACACTGCTGTGATCAGAGTTATCCCTGATTTCTGTTATTGAAGCAACCTTTTTGATGCTGCAGTGAAACATGATCACAGCATCCACTTAACCCCTTAAGGACCAGGCCATTTTACACCTTAAGGACCAGAGCGTTTTTTGCAATTCTGACCACTGTCACTTTAAACATTAATAACTCGAATGCTTTTAGTTATCATTCTGATTCCGAGATTGTTTTTTCGTGACATAGTCTACTTTAACTTAGTGGTAAAATGTTATGGTAACTTGCATCCTTTCTTGGTGAAAAATCCCCAAATTTGATGAAAAAAATGAAATGCATTTTTCTAACTTTGAAGCTCTCTGCTTGTAAGGAAAATGGATATTCAAAGCAAAAACATTTTTGGTTCATATATACAATATGTCTACTTTATGTTTGCATCATAAAATTTATGAGTTTTTACTTTTGGAGGACACCAGAGGGCTTCAAAGTTCAGCAGCAATTTTGAAATTTTTCACAAAATTTTCAAACTTGCTATTTTTCATGGACCAGTTCAGGTTTGAAGTGGATTTGAAGGGTCTTCATATTAGAAATACCCCATAAATGACCCCATTATAAAAACTACACCCCCTAAAGTATTCAAAATGACATTCAATAAGTGTATTAACCCTTTAGGTGTTTCACAGGAATAGCAGCAAAGTGAAGGAGAAAATTCACAATCTTCATTTTTTACACTCGCATGTTCTTGTAGACCCAATTTTTGCAAGGGGTAAAAAGGAGAAAATTTTTACTTGTATTTGAAACCCAATTTCTCTCGATTAAGGACATACCTCATATGTCCATGTAAAGTGTTCGGCGGGCGCAGTAGAGGGCTCAGAAGGGAAGGAGCGACAAATGGTTTTTGGGGGGCATGTCATCTTTAGGAAGCCCCTATGGTGCCAGAACAGCAAAAAAAAAAAAAAAAAAACACATGGCATACCATTTAGGAAACCAGACCCCTCGGGGAACGTAACAAGGGGTAATGTGAACCTTAATACCCCACAGGTGATTCACGACTGTTTCATATGTAAAAAAAAATTTTTTTTTTTACATTTTTAAAAAGGGTAATAGCAGAAAATACCCGCCAAAATTTATAACACAATTTCTACCCAGTACGGCGATGTGGCCCTAAACTGTTGCCTTGAAATACGACAGGGCTCCAAAGTGAGAGCGCCATGCGTATTTGATGCCTAAATTAGGGATTTGCATAGGGGTGGACATAGGGGTATTCTACGCCAGTGATTCCCAAACAGGGAGCCTCCAGCTGTTGTAAAACTCCCAGCATTCCTGGTCAGTCAGTGGCTATCTGGCAATACTGGGATTAGTTGTTTTGCAACAGCTGGAGGCTACGTTTTGGAAACAGTGGCGTACCAGACGTTTTTCATTTTTATTGGGAGGGGAGCTGTGTAGGGGTATGTGCATATGTAGTGTTTTTTACTTTTTATTTTATTTTGTGTTAGTGTAGTGTAGTGTTTTTAGGGTACAGTCGCACGGGCAGGGGTTCACAGTAGTTACTCACTGGCAGTTGGAGCTGCGGCAGAAAATTTGCCGCAGCTCAAACTTGCAGCCGGATACTTACTGTAAACCTTCGCCCATGTGAGTGTACCTTGTGCATTCACATTGGGGGGGGGGGGGGAGATAAATACCTCCAGCTGTTGCAAAACTACAACTCCCAGCATGTACGGTCTATCAGTGCATGCTGGGAGGTGTAGTTTTGCAACAGCTGGAGGCACACTGGTTGTGAAACACAGAGCTTGGTAACAAACTCCGTGTTTTGCAACCAGTGTGCCTTCAGCTGTTGCAAAAGCTACAACCCCCAGCATGTACGGACAACAGAAGGGCATGCTGGGACTTGTAGTTATGCAACAGCTGGAGGCATACTACTTTGGCTGGGGATTGTATTTATGCAACAGCTGGAGACACACTGGTTTGCTACTTAACTCTGAGTGTCACAACCAGTGTGCCTCCAGCTGTTGCAAAACTACAACTCTCAGCAGTCACCGACAGCCAACGGGCATGCTGGGAGTTGTAGTTATGCAACCAGCAGATGCACCACTACAACTTCCAGCATGCACTTTAGCTGTTTGTGCAAGCTGGGAGTTGTAGTTATATAACAGCTGAAGGTACACTTTTCCATAGAAAAAATGTGCCTCCAGCTGTTGCAAAACTATAAGTCCCAGCATGCCCATAAGGGAATGCTGGGAGTTGTGGTGGTCTGCCTCCTGCTGTTGCATAACTACAGCTCCCAGCATGCCCTTTTTGCATGCTGGGAGCTGTTGCTAAGCAACAGCAGGAGGCCGTCACTCACCTCCTACTGCTGCTTCGGGACACAGGTCAGTCCCTCGCCACCGCAGTCGCCGCCGCTCCTGGGGCCCGATCCCAACATTGATGCCGGGGATCGGGGTCCCCAACTCCCGGGGTCTTCTTCCTGCACCCGCTCACGTCCTCCGGAAGAGGGGCGGAGCGGGTTGCGGGAGTGACACCTGCAGCAGGTGCCCTGATTGGTCGGCCGGTAAACAGAGACGGCCCCGATCAGCCATTAATTCCGGGTCACTGGAGACCCGATTGACCCGGAATCCGCCGCAGATCACTGGGCTGAATTGTTCAGCGATCTGCGTCCATCGTCGACATGGGGGGTCATCATGACCCCCTGGGCGATATGCCGGGATGCCTGCTGAACGATTTCAGCAGGCATCCGGCACCGGCTCCTCTCCGGCTAGCGGCGGGGGCCGGAAATGCGCAGGGCGTATCCATATGCCCTGTGTCCTTAAGGACTTGGAAACGGGGGCATATGGATACGCCCTGTGTCCTTAAGGGGTTAAGGAAAAAAAAAAAAACACGTGACCTGGTATTCATTTTTGTAAACTTTATATAGTGGGGATCAAAAGTTTGGGCACCCCAGGTAAAAATTTGTATTAATGTGCATAAAGAAGCCAAGGAAAGATGGAAAAATCTCCAAAAGGTATCAAATTACAGATTAGACAATCTTATAATATGTCAACAAAAGTTAGATTTTATTTCCATCATTTACACTTTCAAAATAGCAAAAAAAAATGGCGTCTGCAGAAGTTTGGGCGCCCTGCAGAATTTATAGCATGCACTGCCCCCTTTGCAAAGCTGAGACCTGCCAGTGTCATGGATTGTTCTCAATCATCTGGGAAGACCAGGTGATGTCAATCTCAAAGGTTTTAAATGCCCAGACTCATCTGACCTGGCCCCAACAGCACCATGGGTTCTTCTAAGCAGTTGTCTAGAAATCTGAAACTGAAAATAGTTGACGCTCACAAAGCTGGAGAAGGCTATAAGAAGATAGCAAAACATTTTCAGATGTCAATATCCTCTGTTTGGAATGTAATTAAGAAATGGCAGTCATCAGGAACAGTGGAAGTTAAAGCAAGATCTGGAAGACCAAGAAAATATCAAACAGAACAGCTCGCAGGATTGTGAGAAAAACAATTCAAAACCCACGTTTAACTGCACAATCCCTCCATAAACTTCTGGCAGACACTGGAGTTGTGGTACACTATTCCACTATAGAGAGATACTTATGGTCTTCATGGAAGAGTCTTCAGAAGAAAACCTCTTCTACGTCCTCACCACAAAAATCTGCGTTTGAACTTTGCAAATGAACATATAGACAAGCCTGATACATTTTGGAAACAAGTTCTGTGGACCGATTAGGTTAAAATTGAACTTTTTGGCCGGAATGAGCAAAGGTACGTTTGGAGAAGAAGGGGAACAGAATTTAATGAAAAGAACCTCTGTCCAACTGTTAAGCATGGGAGTGTATCAATCATGCTTTGGGGTTGTATTGCAGCCAGTGGAACAGGGAACATCTCACAAGTAGAAGCAAAAAATTGATTCAATAAAATTTCAGCAAATTTTGGATGCTAACTTGATGCCATCTGTGAAAAAGCTGAAGTTAAAGAGAGGATGGCTTCCACAAATGGATAATGATCCTAAACACACCTCGCAATCCACGGGGGGGGGGGGGGGGTTACATCAAGAGGCATAAACTGAAGGTTTTGTCATTGCCTTCACAATCTCCTGACCTCAACATAATTGAACATCTATGGATAGACCTTAAAAGAGCAGTGCGTGACAGACAGCCCAGAAATCTCAAAGAACTGGAAGACTTTTGTAAGGAAGAATGGGCAAAGATACCTCAAACAAGAAATGAAAGACTCTTGGCTGGCTACAAAAAGTGTTTACAAGCTGTGATATTTGCCAAAAGGGGGCAGTACAAGACATTAACTCTGAAGGGTGCCCAAACTTTTGCAGAGGCCATTTTTTTGTTTTCTGTTATTTTGAAAGTGTAAATGATGGAAATAAAATCTAACTTTTGTTGACATATTATAAGAATGTCTAATCTGTAATTTGATGCCTTTTGGAGATTTTTCCATCTTTCCTTGGCTTCTTTATGCACATTAATACACATTTTTACCTGGGGTGCCCAAACTTTTGATCCCCACTATATAACATTCTGTGACATTGAGGCTTTATTTTTATTGTAAACTGCATCTAAGGCAGGGATCACACATACGGTATTTTTTTTTTTTACCCAGGGTAAAAAGGTATACATTAAATGGATGCTAAAAACTGATTTTTTTCTATGGCTGATGATGCATCTCCAGGACCTGTAGTTGTGTTGACTTGCACCATAGGATAAAAATGCACTACGCCTAATATTCCTCTGCAGTCCTGTGGTTAAAGGAGTTAGCCAGGAAAAAAACATTTTTTTATATACCAACTGGCTCCAGAAAGTTAAATAGATTTGTAAATTACTTCTGAGCTGCTGAAGTTGAGTTTTTCTTTTCGGTCTACGTGCTCTCTGATGACACGTGTCTCGTGAGATGTCCAGAGTAGAAGCAAATTCCCATAGCAAACCTATTCTGCTCTGTGCAGTTGCTGAGACAAGCAGAGATGTCAGCAGAGAGCACTGTTTCCAGACAGATAAGAACAACAACTTCAGTAGCCGATAATTATTGGAAGGATTAAAGGACAACTGCAGCACAATATACACTTATCCCCTATCTACAAGATAGGGGATAAGTGTTTGATCGCGGGGGGTCCGACCGCTGGGACCCCCCTCGATCTCCCTAATGGGGCGCCCTGTCTCCTCCCCGTTCCAATACAGTTCTATGGGGGAGACGGGGAGGCAGGAACACTGCCTCCCCGCCTCTCCCATAGAGATGTATGGAGGAGGCGTGCCGGCCGCAACGTCATGCTGCGGCTGGCACGCCCCCTGCACGGGGGAGCCACGGCACATCCGCGGCCCCGTACAGGAGATCACAGGGGGTCCCAGCGGTCGAACCCCCCGCGATCAAACACTTATCCCCTATCCTGTGGATAGGGGATAAGTGTTAATTACGCTGCAGATGTCCTTTAAGATTTTATTTAATAGAAGTAATTTACAAATCTGTTTAACTTTCTGGAGCCAGTTGAGCTAGAGTGGCAAATGCCACTTTTTTAGATCATCATACAGGAGACCTAAAGTAGAAAATAAAATATCCACAGAATTCAAATCAGGGGCATAAGGTGGAAGGGAGAAAATCTACTCCTAGGGATTTCCCTGGAATAGAGACAAAAATAACCTGCAACATTCACGGAAAACCATCAGTGCAGATGCTGATTAGAAACAGACAGGATCCCACTTTTCAAATATTTGCCTAGAGGCTATGGTCACCATTACTACCAAACACAAGCAGCTTAAAGATTACAAGACTATCTACATTTTATTATTTACAATACTATCTACAATTATTAACACCCTGGCTTCAACAATGTGAGATGGTATCAAGTAGTTTGCTGCTCATGGAATAGTCAAGAACCTTTCAAACCATGGTGGAGAAAAATTGATCAGTGAACACTATGAAAGTTGGTTCAAAATGTTTTTTTTATTTTGCCACATGTACAACATATAAAGATTTGGTATCAACCCAAACCATATGCTGCACACTGAACAAAACAGGGCTCTGTGGAAGGAGAAGAAAGGAGGACCACTGCTTAATGAATAGGGGGGGGGGGGGGGGGGAGCAAATGAACTAAACCACAATACATCTATGGACAGATGAAACTAAACTAGAGGTCTTAAGCAATGCACACGAGCATTTCTACAGGGTGGGCCATTTATATGGATACACCTTAATAAAAAGGGAATGGTTGGTGATATTAACTTCCTGTTTGTGGCACATTAGTATATGTGAGGGGGGAAACTTCAAAATGGGTGGTGAACATGGCACCCATTTTGAAGTCAGCCATTTTGAATCATACTTTTGTTTTTCAATAGGAAGAGGGTCATGTGACATCAAACTTATTGGGAATCTCATGTTAAAACCAAGCACGTCATTGTTTTTCTTGTAACTTTATTCTTTCATGAGTTATTTACAAGTTTCTGACCACTTATAAAATGTGTTCAATGTGCTGCCCATCGTGTTGGATTGTCAATGCAACCCTCTTCTCCCACTCTTCACACACTGATAGCAACACTGCAGGAGAAATGCTAGCACAGGCTTCCAGTATCCGTAGTTTCAGGTGCTGCACATCTCGTATCTTCACAGCTTAGAAGTTTATCTTTGGGGTCATCTGAAGGCAATTGTCTAAGGGGGTCAGATCGGGAGACCTTGGGGGCCATTCAACTGGCCCACGAAGACCAATCCACTTTCCAGGAAACGGTTCATCTAGGAATGCTCGGACCTGACACCCATAATGTGGTGGTGCACCATCTTGCTGGAAAAACACCGGGAACGTGCCAGTTTCAGTGCATAAAGAGGGAAACACATCATCATGTAGCAATTTCACATATCCAGTGGCCTTGAGATTTCCATTGATGAAGAATGGCCCCACAGCATTTTAGTGGTGTGTTAAGGCCGACTTTACTCCTTGTTACATTCCGTTAGGGGTTTAGTTTCCAAAATGGGGTCACATCTGGGTATTTATTGTTTTATGTAAGAACCGCTGTAAAATCAGCCACCCCTGTGCAAATCACCAATTTAGACCTCAAATGTACATGGAACACTCTCACTTCTGAGCCATGTTGTGCGCCTGCAGAGCACTTTACGCCCACATATGGGGTATTTCTGTACTGTACTGTAAATTTTGGGGGTCTTTTTTTCATTTACCGCTTGTGAAAATTAAAAATATGGGTAAACACCAGCATGTTAGTGTAAAAAAAAAGTTTTTTTTACACTAACATGCTGGTGTAGACCCCCAACTTTACCTTTTCATAAGGGGTAAAAGGAGAAAAAGTCCCCCAAAATCAGTCAGTGGCTGTCCGGCAAAACTGTGAGCTGTTTTTCAACAGTTGGAGGCTCCGTTTTGGAGACACTGCCGTAAAGTACGTTTTTTTTATGGGGGGGGGGGGGGGGGGGGGACCTGTGTAGGGGTATGTGTATATGCAGTGTTTTACCCTTTATTATGTGTTGTAGTGTAGTGTTTTTAGGGTACATTCACACAGGCAGAGGTTTACAATGAGTTTCTCGCTGGGAGTTTGAGCTGCGGCAGAAAATTTGCCGCATCTCAAACTTGCAGCAGAAAACTCGCTGTAAACCCGCCCGTGTGAATGTAACCTGTACATTCACATTGGAGGGGCATGCACTGACAGGCCATACATGCTGGGAGTTGTAGTTATCCAGCAGCTGGAGGCACGTTGGTTGCAAAACAGAGTTTGTTACTTAACTCAGTGTTTCGCAACCAGTGTGCCTCCAGCTGTTGCAAAACTAGAACTCCCAGCACGTACAGTCTCATTGCATGCTAGGCGTTTTATTTTTGCAACAGCTGGAGGCACACTGGTTGCAAAACACTGAGTTAGGTAACAAACTGTTTCACAACCAATGTGTTTCCAGCTGTTGCAAAACTGCAACAATCAGCATGTTGTAGTTGTAGTTTTGCAACAGCTGGAGGCACACTACTACAACTCCCAGCATGCCCTTTGGTAGTCTGTGCATGCTGGGAGTTGTAGGTATGCAACAGCTGGCTGCACACTTTTTAATAGAAAAATTGTGCCTCCAGCTGTTGCATAACTACAACCCCCAGCATGCACAGACTATGAAAGGGCATGCTGGGAGTTGTAGTTGGAACTCCAGCTGTGCAAAACTACAACTCCCAGCATGCCCTTTGGCTGTGCATGCTGCGAGTTGATGCTAAGCAACAGCAGGAGGTGAATAGGCCTCACCTCCTGCTGTATCCTGCCACCGGGACCGCCGCCGCTGCTACTGCCGCCGATCCTGCTGCTCCTGTCGCTGCCACCGATCGCGACGGACCAGGACAAGGTAGGAGACCCCCGCCGGCGCCAATCTCTGCCGTCCCGCTCAGCAGGGTCGTGATTGGTCGGTCGTTCCAACCGATCAATCACATGATCGTGAGGCGGAACCCGTGCCACCTCACTTCTCGGACAGCCCCATTCACCCTTTTTTCCTGGGTCACCAGAGACCAGATTGACCCGGAAAAGCCGCAAATTGGGGGGGGGGGGGGGGGTCCCGGAATTCCATACGCCCTCAGTCCCTTAAAGGACAACTGTAGTGGAACACTTTTATATATGCCGGGGCCTCAAAAACAAACAAAATAAACTCATCCATACCTTTCTACGAGCCCCCGTTGGTCCGGCACAGGCCTCACTGTCCAGCAGTGCTGACCTCATTCCAATTCCTGGGGACGGGGACACCGCAGAGCCGTCTGCGTATCACCGGCTGCAGCGATGTCCCGCCCCGGCCTGTGATAGGCTGAGCCCACTGTCATGTAAGGAGCTCTGGCTGGCTTCTTACAAGACAGTGGGCTCAGCCTATCAGAGGCCGGGGCGGGACATCGCTGCGGACCGTGAGGCCTGTGCCGGACCAACGGCGGCTCGTAGGAAGGTATGTATGAGTTTGTTTATTTTTGAGGCCCGGGCATATATAAAAGTGTTCCACTACAGTTGTCCTTTAACCCCTTAAGGACCGGGGTTTTTTCCGTTTTTTGCACCTAAAAATCCATATGATGGCTTATTTTTTGTGCCACTAATTCTACTTTGTAATGACGTCAGTCATTTTGCCCAAAGATCTACGGTGAAACGGAAAAAAAAAATCATTGTGCGACAAAATTGAAAGAAAAAAAAAACGCTGTTTTGTAACTTTTGGGGGCTTCCGTTTCTACGTAGTACATTTTTCAGTAAAAATGACACCTTATCTTTATTCTGTAGGTCCATACGATTAAAATGATACCCTACTTATATAGCTTTGATTTTGTCGGACTTCTGGAAAAAATCATAACTACATGCAGGAAAATTAATACTTTTAAAATTGTCATCTTCTGACACCTATAACTTTTTAATTTTTCTGTGTATGGGGCGGTTTGAGGGCTCATTTTTTGCGCCGCGATCTGAAGTTTTTAACGGTACCATTTTTGCATTGATAGGACTTGAGCACTATTTCGGACTTTGGAATTTTTTTGCGCGCACACCATTGACCGAGCGGTTTAATGAATGATATATTTTTATAATGCGGACATTTCCGCACGTGGTGATACCATATATGTTTATTTTTATTTACACTTTTTTTTTATTGGAAAAGGGGGGTGATTCAAACTTTTAATAGGGGAGGAGTTAAATGATCTTTATTCACTTTTTTTTTGCAGTGTTATAGGTCCCATAGGGACCTATAACACTGCACACACTGATCTCTTATACTGATCATTGTTATCCCATAGGGACCTATAACACTGCACACACTGATCATCATTGATCACTGGTTTCTCATAGGAAACCAGTGATTGATGATTCTGCCGCTTGACTGCTCATGCCTGGATCTCAGGCACTGAGCAGTCATTCGGCGATCGGACAGCGAGGAGGCAGGTAGGGGCCCTCCCGCTGTCCTATAAGCTGTTCGGGATGCCGCGATTTCGCCTCGGCTATCCCGAACAGCCCACTGAGCTAGCCGGCAACTTTCGCTTTCACTTTTAGTTCCGCGGCGCCGCGCGCTATTAGGGGCGGGTCCCGGCTTCACTATGACGTCGGGCCCGCCGTGATATGATGCGGGGTTACTGTATAACCCCGCGTTATATCAGGAGAGCAGGACCAAGGACGTAACGGTACGTCCTTGGTCCTTAAGGGGTTAAGGACTTCAAAATGGGGGCGTATGGATACACTCGGCGTCCTTAAGGGGTTAAAGGGGTACTCCACTGGAACACTTTTTTTTATTCAACTGGTGCTAGAAGGTTAAACAGATTTGTAAATTACTTCTATTTTAAAAGCTTAACCCCTTCCCGCAGAATGTCATATAAAAACGCCGGGTTGTGCAGTGCGTTCGCGCATCCCGACGTTTATAAATGACATTCAGTTAACCCGGCGATGCGTAGCATCGTACAGGTTAACCAGCAGAAGTCCCGCTGTTTCCAGCAAGGGACAACTTCTGCTTCACCCCCAGGACCATCCATTGATGGTCCTGGTCAGCGATCACTGTGATTGGTCAATCACAGTGATCTGGGGTGAAAGTTCAGATCCCCCGCACTGCCCGCTCCTGGAAGTCGGGCAGAACGGGGGACGATGGCTGCGGGGGCTCGCGGCATAGGTGGGGGAACACGTGGGGACCGGCGGACTTACCCGAACCAGCGGCGGGACCGAGGAGCAGCGCGGGACCGGCCACGTGGACAAGCAGCGACAGGACCGGCAGGTAAGTATATGGTCCTCAGAAGCAGCAGTGAAGATCTTCACTGCTGCTTATAGGAGTCTGAAAACTACAACTCCCAGCATGCCTAGACAGCCTTTGGCTGTCTGGGCATGCTGGGAGTTGTAGTTTTGCAACATCTGGAGGGCCCCAGTTTGGAGACCATTGTATAATGGTCTCCAATCTGTGCTCTTCCAGCTGTTGCAAAACTACAACTCCCAGTATGCACTGACTGTCTGGCCCTTCAGATGTTGCCGAACTACAACTCCCAGCATGCCCTTCAGCTGTCTGGGCATGCTGGGAGTTGTAGTTTTGCAACAACTGGAGACACACTGGTTGGGAAACATTGTCTGTTTCTAACTCAGTGTTTCCTAACCTGTGTGCCTCCAGCTGTTGCAAAACTATAACTCCCAGCATGCACTAACAGACCATGCATGCTGGGAGTTGTGGTTTTGCAACAGCTGGTGCACCCCCCCCCCCCCCCCCCTGTGAATGTGCAGGGTACATTCACATGGACGAGGGTTTTACAGTGGGTTTCTCGCTGCAAGTTTGAAATGCAGCAAATTTTGCGCTGGGAAACTCGCTGTAATCCCCTGCCCATGTGACTGTACCCTAAAAACACTACACTTACACAAAATAAAATAAAAAGTTAAAAACACTACATATGTACACATACCCCTACACAGCCCCCCTCCCCCAATAAGAACGTCCGGTACACCACTGTTTCCAAAGCAGAGCCTCCAGCTGTTGAAAAACAACAACTCCCAGTATTGCCGGACAGCCGTTGACTGTCCAGGCATGCTGGGAGTTTTGCAACAGCTGGAGGCACCCTATTTGGGAATCACTGGCGTAGAATACCCCTATGTCCACCCCTATGCAAATCACTAATTTAGGCCTCAAATGTAATGGCGCTCTCACTTTGGAGCCCTGTCGTATTTCAGGGCAACAGTTTAGGGCCACATATGGGTATCGCCGTACTCGGGAGAAATTGCGTTACAAGGTTTGGGGGGCTTTTTCTTCTTTAACCCTTCATGAAAAGGAAATGTTGGGGTCTACACCAGAATGTTAGTGTAAAAATTTTTTATTTTTTACACTAACCTGTTGATGTTGCCCTATACTTTACATTTTCACAAGAGGTAAAAGGGAAAAAAGCCCCCCAAAATTTGTAATGCAGTTTCTCCTGACTACGGAGATACCCCATATGTGGGCATAAAGTGCTCTGGGTCGCACAACAAGGGCCAGAAGGGAGAGTGCACCATGTACATTTGAGGCGATTTGCACAGGGGTGGCTGATTGTTACAGCGGTTTTGACAAACGCAAAAAAAAAAAAAACCCACATGTGACCCCATTTCGGAAACGACACCCCTCACGGAATGTAATAAGGGGTGCAGTGAGAATGTACACCCCACAGGTGTCTGACGGATCTTTGGAACAGTGGTCCGTAAAAATGAAAACTTGTACAGCCCACTGTTCCAAAGATCTGTCAGACACCAGTGGGGAGCAAATGCTCACTGTACCCCTTGTTACGTTCCTCAAGGGGTCTAGTTTCCAAAATAGTATGCCATGTGTTTTTTTTGCTGTTCTGGCACCTTAGGGGCTTCCTAAATGAGACATGCCCCCCGAGCGAAATTTGCTCTCAAAAAGCCAAATATGACTCCTCTTCTGAGCATTGTAGTTCGCCCATAGTGCACTTCAGGTCAACTTATGGGGTACCTCCATACTCAGAAGAGATGGGGTTACAAATTCTGGGGGGTATTTCCTGCTATTAACCCTTGGAAAAATTTGAAATTTGGGGGGGAAACGCAAATTTTAGTGACATTTTTTATTTATTTTTTACATATGCAAAAGTCGTGAAACACCTGTGGGGTATTAAGGCTCACTTTATTCCTTGTTACGTTCCGCAAGGGGTCTAGTTTCCAAAATGGTATGCCATTTGAGGGTTTTTTGCTGTTCTGGCACCATAGGGGCTTCTTAAATGCAACATGCCCCCCAAAAACCATTTCAGAAAAACGTACTCTCCAAAATCCCCTTGTCGCTCTTTCCCTTCTGAGCCCTCTACTACGCCCGCTGAACACTTTACATGGACATATGAGGTATGTCCTTACTCAAGAGAAATTGGGCTACAAATATAAGTATACATTTTCTCCTTTTACCTCTTGTAAAAATTAAAAAATTGGGTCTACAAGAACATGCGAGTGTAAAAAATGAAGATTGTGAATTTTCTCCTTCACTTAGACGTCTGACAGGTAAGTTAAGGTCTTTGGGTTTGGAAATTTTAGTTTGTAACTGGATTGAACACTGGCTCATGGATCGTACCCAGAGAGTGGTGGTCAATGATTCGTACTCTGATTGGTCCCCGGTTATTAGTGGTGTACCCCAAGGTTCAGTACTGGGCCCGCTGTTTAATTTATTTATCAATGATATAGAGGATGGTATTAACAGCTCTGTTTCTATCTTTGCAGATGACACCAAGCTTTGTAGCACGGTACAGTCTATAGAGGATGTGCATAAGTTACAAGATGACTTGGATAGACTAAGTGTCTGGGCATCCACTTGGCAAATGAGGTTCAATGTGGATAAATGTAAAGTTATGCATCTGGGTACTAATAACCTGCATGCATCGTATGTCTTAGGGGGGATTAAACTGGCAGAGTCACTGGTAGAGAAGGATCTGGGTGTACTTGTAGATCACAGACTACAGAATAGCATGCAATGTCAGGCTGCTGCTTCCAAAGCCGGCAGGATATTGTCATGTATCAAAACAGGCATGGACTCAAGGGGCAGGGACATAATACTCCCCCTTTATAAAGCATTGGTACGGCCTCACCTGGAATATGCTGTTCAGTTTTGGGCACCTGTCCATAAAAGGGACACTGCGGAGTTGGAAAGGGTGCAGAGACGCGCGACTAAACTAATATGGGGCATGGAACATCTTAGCTATGAGGAGCGATTAAAGGAGTTACAATTGTTTAGTGTTGAGAAGAGACGTTTAAGGGGGGATATGATAAACGTATATAAGTATATTAATGGCCCATACAAAAAATATGGAGAAAAATAGTTCCAGGTTAAACCCCCCCAAAGGACGAGGGGGCACTTCCTCCGTCTGGAGAAGAAAAAGTTTAGTCTTAAGGGGCGACACGCCTTCTTTACCGTGAGGACTGTGAGTTTATGGAATGGTCTACCTCAGGAACTGGTCACAGCAGGAACAATTAACAGCTTTAACCCCTTAAGGACACATGACGTTCTGTGTTTTACCGGCCCCCCGCAACCATCTGGAGCGGAGCCGGTCCCCGATGCCTGCTGAAATCGTTCAGCAGGCATCGGGGCATATCGCCCAGGGGGGTCATTATGACCCCCCATGTCGGCGATGGCCGCAGATCGCTGGACAATTCAGTCCAGCGATCTGCGGCGGATTCCGGGTCAATCGGGTCTCCAGTGACCCGGGATTATTGGCTGATCGGGGCCGTCAGAGACGGCCCCGAACAGACAGAGCCAGCAGGGGTGAGGTGGCACTGGTGTCACCTCACGATCGCCCTGATTCGTCGGCCGGATTACCGGCCGACCAATCAGGGCGCCTGCTGCGGGTGTCACTCCCGCAACCCGCTCCGCCCCTCTTCCGGAGGACGTGAGCGGGTGCGGGACGTGCACCCCGGGTGCTGGGGACCCCGATCCCCGGCGCCCCTGTTGGGATCGGGGCCCCAGGAGCAGCGGCGGAGACGACGAGGGACTGACCTGTGCGGCGAAGATCGTTGGAGGTGAGTGACAGCCTCCTGCTGTTGCTTAGCAACAAGGGAATGCTGGGAGCTGTAGTTATGCAACAGCAGGAGGCAGACCACCACAACTCCCAGCATGCCCTTATGGGCATGCTGGGACTTGTAGTTTTGCAACAGCTGGAGGCACATTCTTTCTATGGAAAAGTGTACCTTCAGCTGTTGTGTAACTACAACTCCCAGCTTGCACAATCAGCTAAAGTGCATGCTGGGAGTTGTAGTGGTGCATCTGGTGGTTGCATAACTACAACTCCCAGCATGCCCGTTGGCTTTCGGTGACTGCTGAGAGTTGTAGTTTTGCAACAGCTGAAGGCACACTGAGTTAAGTAGCAAACCAGTGTGTCTCCAGCTGTTGCATAACTACAATCCCCAGCATCCCCAGCCAAAGTAGTATGCCTCCAGCTGTTGCATAACTACAACACCCAGCATGCCCTTCCGCTGTCCGTACATGCTGGGGGTTGTAGCTTTTGCAACAGCTGAAGGCACACTGGTTGCAAAACACTGAGTTTGTTACCAAACTCGGTGTTTCACAACCTGTGTGTCTCCAGCTGTTGCAAAACTACAACTCCCAGCATGCACTGATAGACCGTACATGCTGGGAGTTGTAGTTTTGCAACAGCTGGATGTCCCCCCCCCCCAATGTGAACGTACAGGGTACACTCACATGGGCAGAGGATTACAGTAAGTATCCGGCTGCAAGTTTGAGGTGCGGCAAAATTTCTGCCGCAGCTCAAACTGCCAGCGAGAAACTACTGTGAAACCCCCCGCCCGTGTGACTGTACCCTAAAAACACTACACTAACACAAAATAAAATAAAAAGTAAAAAACACTACGTATACACATACCCCTACACAGCCCCCCTCCCCTCCCCAATAAAAATGAAAAACGTCTGGTACGCCACTGTTTCCAAAACGGAGCCTCCAGCGGTTGCAAAACTACAACTCCCAGCATGCACTGATAGACCGTACATGCTGGGAGTTGTAGTTTTGCAACAGCTGGATTTCACCCCCCCCCCCCCCCCCCCAATGTGAACGTACAGGGTACACTCACATGGGCGGACGATTACAGTAAGTATCCGGCTGCAAGTTTGAGCTGCGTCAAATTTTCTGCCGTAGCTCAAACTGCCAGCGAGAAACTACTGTGAACCCCCGCCCGTGCGACTGTACCCTAAAAACACTACACTACACTAACACAAAATAAAATAAAAAGTAAAAAACACTACATATACACATACCCCCCCTATACAACCCCCCTCCCCAATAAAAATGAAAAACATCTGGTACGCCACTGTTTCCAAAACGGAGCCTCCAGCTGTTGCAAAACAACTACTCCCAGTATTGCCAGATAGCCGTTGACTGTCCAGGCATGCTGGGAGTTTTACAACAGCTGGAGGCACCCTGTTTGGGAATCACTGGCGTAGAATACCCCTATGTCCACCCCTATGCAAGTCCCTAATTTAGGCCTCAAATGCGCATGGCGCTCTCACTTTGGAGCCCTGTCGTATTTCAAGGCAACAGTTTAGGGCCACATATGGGGTATCGCCGTACTCGGGAGAAATTGGGCTTCAAATTTTGGGGGGTATTTTCTGCTATTACCCTTTTAGAAAATGTAAAATTTTTGGGAAAACAAGCATTTTAGGTAAAAAAAATATATATTTTTTTACATATGCAAAAGTCGTGAAACACCTGTAGGGTATTAAGGTTCACATTACCCCTTGTTACGTTCCCCGAGGGGTCTAGTTTCCAAAATGGTATGCCATGTGTTTTTTTTTTGCAGTTCTGGCACCATAGGGGCTTCCTAAATGCGGCATGCCCCCAGAGCAAAATTTGCTTTCAAAAAGCCAAATGTTACTCCTTCTCTTCTGAGACCTGTAGTGCGCCAGCAGAGCACTTTTCACCCCCATATGGGGTGTTTTCTGAATCGGGAGAAATTGGGCTTCAAATTTTGGGGGGTATTTTCCGCTATTACCCTTTTTAAAAATGTAAACATTTTGGGAAAACAAGCATTTTAGGTAAAAAAAAATATATATTTTTTTTACATATGCAAAAGTCGTGAATCACCTGTAGGGTATTAAGGTTCACTTTACCCCTTGTTACGTTCCCTGAGGGGTCTAGTTTCCAAAATGGTTTGCCATGTGTTTTTTTTTGCTGTCCTGGCACCATAGGGGCTTCCTAAATGCGGCATGCCCCCCAAAAACCATTTGTCGCTCCTTCCCTTCTGAGCCCTCTACTGCGCCCGCCGAACAATTAACATAGACATATGAGGTATGTGCTTACTCGAGAGAAATTGGGTTTCAAATACAAGTAAAAATTTTCTCCTTTTTATCCCTTGCAAAAATTCAAAAATTGGGTCTACAAGAACATGCGAGTGTAAAAAATGAAGATTTTGAATTTTCTCCTTCACTTTGCTGCTATTCCTGTGAAACACCTAAAGGGTTAATACACTTACTGAATGTTTTTTTGAATACTTTAGGGGGTGTAGTTTTTATAATGGGGTCTTTTATGGGGTATTTCTAATATGAAGACCCTTCAAATCCACTTCAAAACTGAACTGGTCCCTGAAAAATAGTGAGTTTGAAAATTTTGTGAAAAATTTCAAAATTGCTACTGAACTTTGAAGCCCTCTGATGTCTTCAAAAAGTAAAAACTCATACATTTTATGATGCAAACATAAAGTAGACATATTGTATATGTGAACCCAAAAAAAATATATTTTGAATATCCATTTTCCTTACAAGCAGAGAGCTTCAAAGTTAGAAAAATGCAAAATTTTCATTTTTTTCATCAAATTTTGGGATTTTTCACCAAGAAAGGATGCAAGTTACCATAAAATTTTACCACTAAGTTAAAGTAGAATATGTCACGAAAAAACAATCTCGGAATCAGAATGATAACTAAAAGCATTCCAGAGTTATTAAAGAAGATATCCCATGCAGCAAAGAAAAAAAAGATACCTAGCCATTCCATAGTATATTCACCTACCACCTCTCTGACATGTTTGTGATTTTTTTTCCGCCCCCCATTCACCAGCTATTCAGCTCATAAATTGCAGTTACTTCCTGGTTATGGTGGCTATGCCTGTGATCTCAAAGACTACATTTCCCTGCATGCACTGCTCACATTTCCTGCTCTCAGCTGCCTGAGCAGAGAGCTTGTTACCTCCCCTAACTTATGTTAGCCACTCCCACATAACACTGAGCTCCAATCATAGCCCTATACAGCAGGGTGGCCACGAGGAAACAAAATGTAATCTCAGTGCTCAGAGAGAGGGACCCTGGGGTGGAAGCTGCAGTTTTACACTGTAAAATCACTCCCTCCCCCTCCTCCTCTCGGTGAAATAGCTTTACAGTGGCACAATCACCTCCCCCCTCCTCTGCCCTGCACTCCTCTCTCCCCAGTGCTCAGTGTGACAGCTCTCTCCCCCCTCTCCTCCGTTCTCAGTGTATAAACATAAGCAAGGAGAGGGGAGAGAATCAGCCTGTTTGCTGACTCTGCTATGATCTGAATCAGCCGGCATATAGGCAGTGCTGCTCAGCCAATCACTGCAGAACAGAGGGAGGACAGTGTGAATATTCATCAGATGGGAGGGGCTAAGCCCGAGCTCAGGGATCTCTCTGCAGCACAGGGGTTTTCTGGGTAATTGTCACGTCACGGCCCCTGGATGCTGCTGATAGCCTGAATAGGGGGTCGAAAGTCATGAAAACCTGGAACAGCTGAATTTCCTGTCAGACAGAAGAATGCAGATAAAGCTGGTTTCTAAGCAGCATTGGTAATGGAAGTGATTTACAAACCTGTATAACTTTACCTTCTGCACTAAAAGCTGAACAATTGTTTACTGTGAGACTTGTCCTTTAATGTTTAAAGTGTCAGTGGTCAGAATTGCAAAAACGCTCCGGTCCTTAAGGTATAAAATGGCCTGGTCCTTAAGGGGTTAAAACAGGATTAGATACATTGATGGAACAAAATAACATTAATGCTTATGAAGAAATATAAAATCCCATCCCTTCCCCAATATCGCGCCACACCCCTACCCCTTAATTCCCTGGTTGAACTTGATGGACATATGTCTTTTTTCGACCGTACTAACTATGTAACTATGTAACTTTGCTGCTATTCCTGTGAAACACCTAAAGGGTTAAAACGCTGACTGAATGTCATTTTGAATACTTTGGGGGGTGCAGTTTTTATAATGGGGTCATTTGTGGGGTATTTCTATTATGAAGACCCTTCAAATCCACTTCAAACCTGAACTGGTCCCTGAAAAATAGTGAGTTTGAAAATTTTGTGAAAAATTGGAAAATTGCTGCTGAACTTTGAAGCCCTCTGATGTCTTCCAAAAGTAAAAACTCGTCACTTTTATGATGCAAACATAAAGTAGACATATTGCATATGTGAATAAAACATTTTTTTATTTGTAATATACATTCTCCTTACAAGCAGAGAGCTTCAAAGTTAGAAAAATGCTAAATGTTCAAATTTTTCATCAAATTTTAGGATTTTTGCAAGGATGCAAGTTACCATAAAAATTTACCACCATGTTAAAGTAGAATATGTCATGAAAAAAATCTCGGAATCAGAATGATAACTAAAAGCATTCCAGAGTTATTAATGTTTAAAGTGACAGTGGTCAGAATTGCAAAAAACGCTCTGGTCCTTAAGGCAAAAATGGTCTTGGTCCTGATGGGGTTAATCCTTCCACTACTTATCAGATACTGTATACTCCACAGCAAGATTTTCTTTTTAAATGTATTTTATGTTTGACCACAGTGCTTTCTGGTGACACCTCTGTCCATGTCTTGGACTGTCCAGAGCAGAATAAGTTTGCTATATGGATTTGCTCCTGCTCTGGACAGTTCCTGACACTGTGGTCAGAAATGAAAAAAAATAAATAAAAATAAAGAGCATATAGAAGCAGATAAGTACTTGAAGGATTAAGTTGTTTTAATAGAATTTAAAAAATATGTTTAACTTTCTGGCACCAGTAGAGACAGAAAAAAAAAAAAGTTTTCCAGTGGAGTACCCCTTTCTGCTTCCTGTGGAGCATACAGAAGCTGATAAGTACTGTAAGAAAAAGGTCCTTTCAGCTAAGGAAATTTCCCGCCGATAATTTAGGTGGGCGTGGCTTAAATAGGGAGAGCAGCCTGGAACTTGATGCCAACTGCGCTTCTTCTGCCAGACTTGCCTAAGTACCTGCAGGATCACCACATCTCCTCCAGGATTGGCACTTCTGAAGCAGGGCCAGTACGTAATGCTTGCTGCATTTTTTCCAAATGGGGAAACTAGGCTTTAGCGAACCCCGCCAAGTGCTCCAGCCCCCACATTCCGAGACAATCTTGTCTTGGAACTGACTACCCCCTCAGCCAATCATCGGATGCAGGTGATTGACCAAGCTAGCAGTTACTGTCAAGACAAGTGTGCCTCAGAAGGTGGGGGCTGGTGCACTCAGCAGGGCCCCATTCAGGAAATCTCAAGGGACGGGGGAGGGTCCCAGAGGTCAGATCCCATGATCAGACACTTAGCCTCATTAATTTCATGTTTATATTATGAAAAATAATTTTATTTGTATTCTGGACAAATTTGTACAAAATTTTGGCCAATTTTTGTGTTCTATAATAATAAATTGTTTATTTTATTATTATTAGAACGGAGTTTTTAATTTCAGATTACTTAAATTCAGAAATGTATGCAATTAAATTGATAATGCCGGCACCTCCGCGCAATGTCAGGGACATCACAAGTCAGGCCCGGCAGCCACTGCAGCACACCTAAGATGGCTGTGGCCGCAGTTCACAATATAGTGAATTGCCGCAGCGACTACGGCGTCCGATCCCCGCTCTGCGCTGACAAATACTGGCCAATGCATGGCCGGTATTTGTCAACGAATTGCCGTACCCCCGCATAACCCTTGGAGCACCCCTGGTTTAGAACCCCTGCCATAGGGGACTATTTATAGCAATCATCAGATTGCTAATACTGTTCAGTGCTATGCATAGGCAACGATCAACATTCTTCTCTGGTCTGCTATATGTCAGACCAGAGAAGATGACCCTAAGAGCGGCGGAGGCAGGTGCGGGGACCTCTGTTCACCATCTTTGCTGATCTGATCCCGGTGGCCATGCCAAAGTGCTGCACTGCCACGATCTTTATTGATCATGGCATCTGAGGGGTTAATGGTGGGCATCAGCATGAGATCGCTGATTCCTGCCATTAGCGGCAGGTGCCTGGCTGCTGTAAGCAGCCGGGACCTGCCATGCATGATGCGAGCACCACTCCGATGCTCGTGTCATGTACAGGACATAAATGTATGTCCTTGCTGCACTAAGTCCCGTTGCAACAGGACACACATTTCCATCCAATGTCCTTAGTGGGTTTAAGTATTTTTAGGTCTGTCTATTAAGTTTCTATTAATAAAGGCCTTATTTACATGCTATTTTGGTTGAAATTATTTTGTGTGCCAGGACAAGTGGATTGTCATGAGGCACAAGTAGATTGTGCTCCTGTTTTAGTTCCTTGGACAAATAGTGTTTTTCTTTTTAATTTCCACACCTCTGAGTGTATTTTAAATGTTATTCATTTATAATGTATGCACTGGTGGTTGCCATTACTTGGAGCATGTGAAGACAATTTCGAGACACCTACACAGATGCTCTACGGCACTTAATGGGCATTGGAAGCCATCTCATAGAATAACATTACTGGCAGAAATGCTGTGTTCTGCACGTGTCATGTCACAAGCAGAACAAAGACCATTTTTCCTTATGACTATGGAGTGCACAGCAATACAATTATATAAATAAATCAAAAAAGAATACTAGCACCTGATTGGGTTCAAATAATTTTTAATGTTCATTTTCTGCATATTTTCAAAGTATAAATCTTTCAGTACAAAAATGGACTAAGGGTCTGCCCAAAACCATAGTGTCCGATTCCGCAATGGTCATGAATGTACAATTCCACGCTCTATTTTTGTACTGAAAGACTTTATGGCATGCAGAAAATAAAGCATTTAAAGTAGATAGACATGAACCCGATAAGGTCTGTGTATTCCTTTTTTTAGTCTTTTAATAGAATTCTATTGCTGTACAACCTATAGTCATAAGGAAAAGTGCTTGTTATCCGGAGCAAGAAAGAGCTACGTAGGAGGAGTGAGTCTCACCTTATTAGAAGAATTCCCGAAAGTTGTGAAACTAGCTTTTTTTTTATATACAGAACACAGCCCATGACAAACAAAAGAGGGAGCTGGCTGCCATGTTATTAAAATTCGGAAGCCCCCGCTATGATGTAAAGCACCAGTGGCTGCTGCTAAAATGGAGCACTCCAACATTCCAGTGTAGAGGTGAGCAGTTTACAATTGCAGCAGGGCAGAGGTGACAGCGAGACCCTGTAATGACTCATTACAGTGCCATTACAGGGTTTGCCAGTCTCCTAAGTGGCCAGAAATGTGTCAGTACTAAGCTGATCATGTGCCATTTAGGAGCCTGGGAAAGCTGTGTGTGACAGTCAGGCCATATAATCATTACATGATCTGACTGTCAGACCTTACAATCTGCGCACTGCCACTTCTGTGATTACTCGCTGCTGCTACTTGTCACCATGCTCTTCAGACCCCGTGCTCTCTTAACCCATTCTGCTCACCACCTCTTCAGAATGCTCTATCCTTCCCATTCCCAGAAGCAGCCACTGGTACTTTACATCACAGCGCCAGCTTCTAGGCTAATATGGTGGCTGGCTCTGTCGTTTGTCTGACATGGGCCTTGTTTTGCGCATGACAAATACATACAGCATTTTTGCCCAAAATGTTACTCTATGAGACAGGCTACATCCTAACTCTCCTATGCTCAGCAAGTGCCGTAGAGAATCTGTGTAGGTTCTGTGAAGTTACGTCATTACAGATGCCCTAGGAAATTGCAGCCCCCAGTGCAAACCTAGAAGTGAATAAAATGTAAAACCCAAATAAAAATTCAATACACAGATTAAAGGGGAACTTCAGTGTTTAAACACTGTCTTGTAGGTACTTGCACCCAAGTGTGCAAAATGGCAGTGGTGCAACTACAGTGCATAGTGAAAGTATTCGGCCCCCTTGAACTTTTCGACCTTTTGCCACATTTCAGGCTTCAAACAAAGATCTAATACTGTAATTTTGTGTGAAGAATGAACAACAAGTGGGACACAATCATTAAGTAGAACAACATTTATTGGATATTTCAAAACTTTAACAAATAAAAAATGAAAAATTGGGCGTGCAAAATTATTCAGCCCCCTTAAGTGAATACTCCTTGCAAAACAGCTCGAGCTCAGTGAGGTTGGATGGAGAGCGTTTGTGAACAGCAGTTTTCAGTTCTTTCCACAGATTCTCGATTGGATTCAGGTCTGGACTTTGACTTGGCCATTCTAACACCTGGATATGTTTGTGAACCATTCCATTTTGCTTTATGTTTTGGATCATTGTCTTGTTGGAAGACAAATCTCCGTCCCAGTCTCAGGTCTTTTGCAGACCATGAGGTTTTCTTCCAGAATTGTCCTGTATTTAGCTCCATCCATCTTCCTATCAATTTTAACCATCTTCCCTGTCCCTGCTGAAGAAAAGCAGGCCCAAACCATGATACTGCCACCACCATGTTTGACAGTGGGGATGGTGTGTTCAGGGTGAGGAGCTGTGTTGCTTTTACGCCAAACATAACGTTTCGCATTGTTGCCAAAAAGTTCGATTTTCGTTTCATCTGACCAGAGCACCTTCTTCCACATGTTTGGTGTGTCTCCCAGGTGGTTTGTGGCAAACTTTAAACAACACTTTTTATGGATATCTTTAAGAAATGGCTTTCTTCTTGCCACTCTTCCATAAAGGCCAGATTTGTGCAGTATATGACTGATTGTTGTCCTATGGACAGAGTCTCCCACCTCAGCTGTAGATCTCTGCAGTTCATCCAGAGTGATCATGGGCCTCTTGGCTGCATTTCTGATCAGTCTTTTCCTTGTAGGAGCTGAAAGTTTAGAGGGACGGCCAGGTCTCATAGATTTGCAGTGGTCTTCCATTTCATTATCGGTTGCACAGTGCTCCTTGGGATGTTTAAAGCTTGGGAAATCTTTTTGTATCCAAATCCGGCTTTAAAACTCTCCACAACAGTATCTCGGATCTGCCTGGTGTGTTCCTTGTTCTTCATGATGCTCTCTGCGCTTTAAACTGACCTCTGAGACTATCACAGTGCAGGTGCATTTATACGGAGACTTTATTGCACACAGGTGGATTCAAATTTATCATCATTAGTCATTTAGGTCAACATTGGATCATTTAGATATTCTCACTGAACTTCTGGAGAGAGTTTGCTGCACTGAAAGTAAAGGGGCTGAATAATTTTGCACGCTCAATTTTTCAGTTTTTATTTGTTAAAAAAAGTTTGAAATATCCAATAAATTTCGTTCCACTTCATGATTGTGTCCCACTTGTTGATTCTTCACAAAAAAATTACAGTATTATATCTTTATGTTTGAAGCCTGAAATGTGGCAAAAGGTCGAAAAGTTCAAGGGGGCCGAATACTTTCACTATGCACTGTACCTACAGACAGTCTCTCTGATAATATAACTCAACGCCAGTGGGTAAATAACGGGTACCCAGAACCCTCCTGATTCACAAAACCCATGGTGACTTTTATACCTATTTATTTCACAAAGGGAATTCACCAATAAGGTAACAGTAAAACTTAAAAGGGGTTATCCACCATAAGGCGATTTTAGTACGCACCTGGCAGACAGTAATGGACATGCTTAGGAAGGATCTGCGCTTGTCTTGGGGCTAATTGGCTATGTTGTGAGATTACCATAACACTGTGGCTAGCTTTTTGTGAACTGGTATTTCCTGTTTGAGTTTTCTTCTTTTGCCTACAAATCCCATAATTCCATTTTCCTCCCTCCAACACATCAGCCACCCCACCTATTGAAACATAAATGAGCTGCATCCATTCAAAAGACCTGTGGTTTTTAATTAGAGGGTTTTCAGCTGTTGTATTAGTTGCAGATTGATCTCTCTCCCACCAAGTGATTGCTCCACCCATTGAAGCAGACAGGCTCCCTGTCATCAGCTGACTAGTGAGTCAGGTCTCGGCCGCATTGCAACCTGGGAAAAATCTGAGACAAAAGTCATTTTGTATGCTGTTAAAAATAAATACTGGTGTGAAAATCACAAGAATTGTGAGAAAACCGTCACACACACACAGGTAAAGACACTATTATGATCTACACTAACTTTACAGCCCCTGTAGCATAGTAAAAAAAAAAAAAAAATCCTGGAATACCCCTTTAACCTTTACTTCAGATGCATAATAAAAACAATCATTGATACAAAAGACATGATGTATATACACAATCGGGAGAAGGACAGCACCAATACAAAATAATAGACTGGGGAAAGGCTATAGGTGAATACCTATTCTAACAAGGAAAACTAACCCTACCTAATAAACAAAAATGCTCCCTAAAACTAAGTGTGGAATGGGGACAGGGCATAATATATAAAATTTACAAAAAATGCAAGGGCAATGTATGGATTGTGGTAAACTCTTAACGCATTTCACCTATTGGTTTTATAGGCTCATCAGGGAATAGGAAGGAACCACAGTATAGTCCAGAAGATGCTTCTATACACACAAATAAGATACAAGACTGATAGATAAATAATCAAATACAATTCATAAGATACTGAGTGGCGTCCTGACGGCAGGAACGGGAGCATCATTACCCAGCGTCTGGATCATCGGTGTATCATGCCGATGCAGCATGTATCATTTGAGCCTAATCCTTTACGAACTTATCTTATGGATCCGTGCAGTGCCCCTTTGTTATTACGAGTCTGGGCTGATACTTTGTGACTTACATATAGGCAGTCAGTTACGTTTAGCTTCCCCAAGGATCGTTTCCAAAGGGCACCAGCTCTATTTGGCCCGGTTATAATTTTCCAATAGGCCAAATTTCGTGGAGCTTAATGAAATATCAGAACGGTGCTATTGTTGAGATTTGATTTTCATCCTATGATAATATATCTTCTATATGTACTGCATCATCAATTTAGGCTTAATATTTTATGTTTTTTGTTCATACATATGTTATGCATCTGTCCCCCATATCACTGACTGACCGATATTGACTCCACCTTAGATAACAGATCCAGACTGCTGTACATCTACTAACCTAAAAATGATTAATCCTCTAACCTGTAGTTAATTTATACTAGTTTATCTTGACTATGTGGAACCACCTTATGAATTGTATTTGATTATCTATCAGTCTTGTATCTTATTTGTGAGTATAGAAGCACCTTATGGGCTATACTGTGATTCCTTCCTATTCCCTGATGAGCACATAAAACCAATGAAACAAGTTGGTAAGAGAAGTTTACCACAATCCATACATTGCCTTTGTATTTTTTGTACAATTTATAGATTATGCTGTGTTTATTATGCCCTATCCACACTTAGTTTTAGGGAGGGCTTCTGCTTATTAGGTAGGGATAGTTTTCCTTGTTAGAATAGGTATTCAACTATATCCTTTCCCCAGTCTTATTTACTGTTTTGTATTGGTGCTGTCCTCACAATTGTGTATATACATCATCAACTCTGCAGGCGCATACACTCTCCTCTCTATTCCCGTCCTCATTAGTATTTTTGTAAGTTGACGCATGAGCCGTGGGTATACCCCGCCGACTCATCTTCAATTTCTTCTCCCTCTTTGTATATTAACGTTACTTTACATGTGTCTTATTATGGATGTTTGTTTTTTAATAGCTTTTTGTACTGTTTACTACAATATGTACAATTTTAGCAGCAGGGTTTGTTTAGGTGAATGACGTCAGGTGTAGCCACGCCCAGTGGGTGGAGCTATATTTACCTAGCGACAAAATGTATTTGTGTATATATCACTGCTTGCATGAAGTTAAATTATCATGCCATTACATCTGAAGGGGATCCAAAGCCACAAAACAGGTTGTGTCTGGCTAATAAAGTACTATTATTACACTGCTCAAAAAAAATTAAGATAACACATCCTGGATCTGAATGAATGAACTAATTGTATGAAATACTTTCGTTATTACATAGTTGAATGTGCTGACAACAAAATCACACAAAAATTATCAGTGGAAATCAAATGTATCAACCCATGGAGGTCTGGATATGGGGAGACACTCAAAATCAAAGTGGAAAACCACACTAGAGGCTGATCCAACTTTGATGTAATGTCCTTAAAACAAGTCAAAATGAGGCTGTGTGTGTGGCCTCAACGTGCCCGTATGACCTCCCTACAACGCCTGGGCATGCTCCTGATTAGGTGGCAGACTCCTGGACAGTCTGTGGTGCAACGTGGCGTTGGTAGATGGAGCGAGACATGATGTCCCAGATGTGCTCAATCAGATTCAGGTCTGGGAAACGGGTGGGCCAGTCCATAGCATCAATGCCTTCTTCTTGCAGGAACTGTTAACACACTCCAGCCACATGAGGTCTAGCATTGTCTTGCATGAGGAACCCAGGGCCTACCTCACCAGCTGAGTCAGGCTGACTCTGGCAAGCAAATGGAGGGATGTGCAGCCCCCCCAAAGAAATTCCACCCCACACCATTACTGACCCACCGCCAAACTGGTCATGCTGGAGGATGTTGCAGGCAGAACAAAGTTCTCCACGGCGTCTCCATATCTGTCACATGTGCTCAGTGTGAACCGGCTTCAATCTGTGAAGAGGGCGCCAGTGGCAAATTTGCCAATCTCGGTGTTCTCTGACAGATGCAAAACGTCCTGCACAGTGTTGGGCTGTAAGCACAACCCCCACTGTCGAGCCCTCATACCACCCTCATGGAGTCTGTTTCTGACCATTTGAGTGGACACATTTGTGGCTTGCTGGAGGTAATTTTGCAGGGCTCTGGCAGTGCTCCTTGCACAAAGGCGGAGGTAGCAGTCCTGCTGCTGGGTTGTTGCCCTCCTATGGCCTCCTCCACAGCTCCTGATGTGTCTCCTGGTAGCGCCTCCATGCTCTGGACACTATGCTGACAGACCGCAAACCTTCTTGCCACAGCTCCCATTGATGTGCCATCCTGGATGAGCTGCACTACCTGAGCCACTTGTGTGGGTTGTAGACTCAGTTTCATGCTACTACTAGAGTGAAAGTACCGCCAGCATTTAAAAGTGACCAAAACATCAGCCAGGAATTGAGAAGTGGTCTGTGGTCCCCACCTGCAGAAACACTCCTTTATTGGGGTGTATTGCTAATTGCCACTCATTTCCACCTGTTATCTGTTCCATTTGCACAACAGCATATGAAATTGGGAAAAAAAAAAAAACTAGAGAAATATACCTGAGGTGAACTGGTGTTACCTTCACCCAAGGGTCTAGACGTATAATTGTGTAGAATAGTTGATAATTCAACTAAGAACCAGTCCTCAAGGTATATGTAAAGGCAAGGTATAGAAAGAAAGATTATCCAGATACATAAAATACAAATTTATTATAGATAATTACTGAAATTCACAGTCCCAGCAGGGCCCTTGCATGGGACTTAGAACTAGTACAGTTGTATTACACAATATAGTTAAATCAATGTGATAATAAAAAGAATAATTAGATATGAGAACTTCGGTATGGGGGGAAAAAAAAACAAAAAAAAAAAAACTTATCCCCTATCCTAAGCATAGGGGATAAGTGTTAGATCGCAGGGGGGTCTGACAGCTGGGGCCCCCCGCAATCTCCTGTATGGGGACCTGGCTCGCTCCTGCTCAATGCAGGAGCTGAGCGTTTTCGACCACAGCCGAAGCTGCGGCCGACACGCCCCCTCCATTCACAACTATGGGAGGGCCGGAGATTGCCGAAGGCAGCACTCCAGCCCTGCCATAGAAGTGTATGGAGGGGGCGTGTCGGCCGCAGCTTTGGCTGTGGTCGAAAACACTCAGCTCCTGCATTGAGCAGGAGCGAGCCGTGTCCCCGTACAGGAGATCGCAGGGGGCCCCAGCTGTCGGACCCTCCGCGATCTAACACTTATCCCCTATGCTTAGGATAGGGGATAATTTTTTTTTTTTCCCCATACCGGAGTTCTCCTTTAAAAGAATTGCATCTATGTGAATCAAATTCTGATCGGTATAAGTTCATATATAGTAATAGAAATTCAGCAACAGTTCACTTGTGATCTGCAACAATATATTTCATAGGTAGCAGCACAGTAAGTCTCATAAGAGTGACCGTTCAATTGGGGTCTGCAACAATGTATATGTGGCAGCACAGAGTCTCGTATTGCAAACAAAGTTCAAGCAGCTGAATGTTAAAGTGGCACAGTTAATTTGATAGTGAATGGATTCACTAAATACAGTAGCAATCGTTGGTGATCGCAAATTGCTCAGCAGATAGAACAGTAAGTAAAACTAAAAGCGGGGTTCCTGGCATCCGCTGTCAGACCTAATCCAAACACTTAATGTACAATAATACAGGCTGTGAACGAGGTACGGTGCACGGCACCACTCACCACTCCTGGGGCTGTTTGAAGTTGTAGATTGGACGGGCTGGCACAGAGATGTCAGTCCTGCAGCAGTGCCCGGTGTCCGTCTCTTGTGACCAGTTGCGGTATGGCTCTCCTTGTTCTGTAGCCCTCGGGTGGCACCGGCCTTTTGGATGGAATCGCCGTGGTCTAGCAGATCGTGCAGGGAGATAGCAGTAGAATGGTATCAGCTAGAGATGAGCGAACTTACAGTAAATTCGATTCGTCACGAACTTCTCAGCTCGGCGGTTGCTGACTTTTCCTGCATAAATTAGTTCAGCTTTCCGGTGGGCTGGAAAAGGTGGATACAGTCCTAGGAAAGAGTCTCCTAGGACTGTATCCACCTTTTCCATCCCACCGGAGCACCTGAAAGCTGAACCAATTTATGCAGGAAAAGTTAGCAACCGCCGAGCTGAGAAGTTCGTGACGAATCGAATTTACTGTAAGTTCGCTCATCTCTAGTATTAGCGGTGGGAGTGGTGCGGCGTGCCTCGTGTGAATAAGGCGCTGTCCGCGCGTAAATGTCCGTGGTCCCGAATCTGGGGACTTCCAGCTGTTGCAAGTCAGCGATCAGGTAATAACTGGTTATGGCCGCACCACTCCCACCGCTAATATCATTCGGCTAGGTTTCCACTTTTTTTTTTTACAAAAATGGCAATAAAAACGCCCATTCTGCCGCATTGGCTTTTTTTTTTTTTTTTTTTTAAACGCTGCGGCCAGATGTTAGCTGCAAGTCAATAGTAAACTGCAAAATGCCAAATCCACTTGGCGTTTTTCATTTGCCTTTTTTATCCTTTTGGCGTTTTTGGGCTCCTTGGCAGTTTTTAAAAAAAGGCCTCTTGTCGAGACTTTGGCGATTTTTCGGGAAAATCTTGGCGTTTTTCTCCCATAGAAGTCTACGGGAGTGAAAAAACGCCAAGAAAAACGCCATGTGGGTTTTATATTTGGCGTTTTTTCAGGGGGTTTTTATTCTCTTTTGGACTTTAGCTATCCCAAAAAAAGTGTTGGAGATACCTTTTTTTAATTAAAATTTAGTAGGGCACCATTAAAAAAGATACAGTAGTGATGGAAAAAATTGTATTTAACGAAATTTATCTTTTTTATAACAAAATTCTAATTTTTAAACAGGGATCAATTTATGTGAGCGGGTAAGGCACTAAAAATGTAGCCGACAATAATAAAAATGTAGTGTGTGTGTTTCACTTTTTATTTAATTTTTTTACATTTTTAGGTAGTACTACTACTCCCAGCATGGAACACACTGTTCCATGATAGGAGTAGTAGTTACCTGTACTAATTGACAGATCGCCGGGGTTCGTTGCAATCCTCTTGTATAATGTATAGATGCAGCGGTCGCTCTTCTATGGTCCCCTGCACTGCCGTATATATACACCTATTCATATTTCCCGCAGAGAGCTGTGATTGGTCAGATGGTTCCAGCCAATCACAACTCTGTTGGAAATAGGAATATGTGTATATATACGGCCGTGCAGGGGACCATAGGAGAGCAGCCGCCGGTATCTATACATTATACAGGAGGATTGCAACGGGTGTCAGGAGGAGTGACACTCGCTGTGATCTGTCTGTCTATTAATGCAGGTACTACTGCTCCCAGGCTGTCTGGCCATGCTGGGAGTTGTAGTTTTGCACCAGTTGGAGTCTCCCTGTTTAGGTAGACATTGCATCATGGGTGCTCTCCCCTGCAGAGATCGCAAAAAATGTCCTAACCCATCTTTTTGTGTTTTTTTTTCTCATTTCAGATCGTGTATGCAGAGGATTACGACTGATTTGATGGATCACGCCAGATGAATTTGATTTTTTTTATTTTAATAAAATGGTTAACGAGGGCTGTGGGAGAATGTTTTTTAAAATAAAATTATTTTTCCAATGTGTTGTGTTTTCTTTTTTATTGAATATTCAGGCTTAGTTATGGAGGCTGTCTAATAGACATAATCCATTACTAAGTCAGGGCTTAGCGTTAGCCCCAAAAACAGCTGGCGCTAACCCCCAATTATTACCCTGGTACCCACCGCCACAGGGGTGCCAGGAAGAGCCGGTACCAACAGGCCCAGTGGCACTCCTGGGCCTAGTTGGTAACATGCTGGCGTTATTTAGGCTGGGGAGGGCCAGTAACAATGGCCCACGCCCACCCTGGTAACGTCAGGCTGTTGCTGCTTGGTTGGTATCTGGCTGATACTGAAAATAGGGGGAACCCTATGCGTTTTTTTATTTATTTATGGCTAGCTGAGTACCCGACGTTGCCCGGTTTTTCCTTCCTAATCCTTTTTGGGGAGGAAAATAAACAAAGGAGGAAGCTTTTGACTTCATATGCAGTCCTCATATATTGGTGTCATATCCCGTCCTCCCATCCCGACCTCATATCCTGACTCGTAATATGTGTACCAGGTAATGAAATATCTCCAGCTTTGAAGTTTTGTGTGAACATACATTTCCCAGTGATTTGCATGGGACTTTAAAAAAAAAAAAAAAACACCCTCACAAATGGGGGTAGTTAAGGGTTAAATTAACTATCCTATATTTTAACCCCTTCAGGACCAAGCCCATTTTGGCCTTAAGGACCAGAGCGTTTTTTGCACATCTGACCACTGTCACTTTAAACATTAATAACTCTGGAATGCTTTTAGTTATCATTCTTATTCCGAGATTGTTTTTTCGTGACATATTCTACTTTAACGTAGTGGTAACATTTTTTGGTAACTTGCATCCTTTCCTTGTGAAAAATCCTAAAATTTGATGAAAAATTTGAAAATTTTGCATTTTTCTAACTTTGAAGCTCTCTGCTTGTAAGGAAAATGTATATTACAAATAAAAAAAAAATTTATTCACATATACAATATGTCTACTTTATGTTTGCATCATAAAAGTGACGAGTTTTTACTTTTGGAAGACACCAGAGGGCTTCAAAGTTCAGCAGCAATTTTCCAATTTTTCACAAAATTTTCAAACTCACTATTTTTCAGGGACCAGTTCAGGTTTGAAGTGGATTTGAAGGGTCTTCTTATTAGAAATACCCCACAAAAGACCCCATTATAAAAACTGCACCCCCCAAAGTATTCAAAATGACATTCAGTCATCATTTTAACCCTTTAGGTGTTTCACAGGAATAGAAGCAAAGTGAAGGAGAAAATTCACAATCTTCATTTTTTACACTCGCATGTTCTTGTAGACCCAATTTTTAAATTTTTACAAGGGGTAAAAGGAGAAAATGTATACTTATATTTGTAGCCTGATTTCTCTCGAGTAAGCACATACCTCATATGTCTATGTTAAGTGTTCGGCGGGCGCAGTAGAGGGCTCAGAAGGGAAAGAGCGATAAGGGGATTTTGGAGAGTACGTTTTTCTGAAATGGTTTTTGGGGGGCATGTTGCATTTAGGAAGCCCCTATGGTGCCAGAACAGCAAAAAACCCTCACATGGCATACCATTTTGGAAACTAGACCCCTTTAGGAACATAACAAGGAATAAAGTGAGCCTTAATACCCCACAGGTGTTTCACGACTTTTGCATATGTAAAAAAAAAATATTTTTTTTCACTAAAATGTGTGTTTCCCCCCAAATTTCACATTTTTCCAAGGGTTAATAGCAGGAAATACCCCCCAATATTTTAACCCCTTCTCTTCTGAGTATGGAGGTACCCCATAAGTTGACCTGAAGTGCACTATGGGCGAACTACAATGCTCAGAAGAGAAGGAGTCATATTTGGCTTTTTGAGAGCAAATTTTGCTCGGGGGGCATGTCGCATTTAGGAAGCCCCTATGGTGCCAGAACAGCAAAAAATACCCACATGGCATACCATTTTGGAAACTAGACCCCTTGAGGAATGTAATAAGGAATAAAGTGAGCCTTATTACCCCACAGGTGTTTCACGACTTTTGCATATGTAAAAAAAAAAAAAAAAAATTTCCACTAAAATGTGTGTTTCCCCCCTAATTTCACCTTTTTGCAAGGGTTAATAGCAGAAAATACCCCCCAAAATTTGTAACCCCATCTCTTCTGAGTATGGAGGTACCCCATAAGTTGACCTGAAGTGCACTATGGGCGAACTACAATGCTCAGAAGAGAAGGAGTCATATTTGGCTTTTTGAGAGCAAATTTTGCTCGGGGAGCATGTCGCATTTAGGAAGCCCCTAAGGTGTCAGAACAGCAAAAAAAACCACACATGGCATACCATTTTGGAAACTAGACCCCTTGAGGAACGTAACAAGGGGTACAGTGAGCATTTGCCCCCCACTGGTGTCTGACAGATCTTTGGAACAGTGGGCTGTACAAGTTTTCATTTTCATGGACCACTGTTCCAAAGATCCGTCAGACACCTGTGGGGGGTAAATTCTCACTGCACCCCTCATTACATTCCGTGAGGGGTGTCGTTTCCGAAATGGGGTCACATGTGGGGTTTTTTTTTTTTTGCGTTTGTCAAAACCGCTGTAACAATCAGCCACCCCTGTGCAAATCACCTCAAATGTACATGGTGCGCTCTCCCTTCTGGGCCTTGTTGTGCGCCCCCAGAGCACTTTGCGCTCACATATGGGGTATCTCTGTAGTCGGGAGAAATTGCGTTACAAATTTTGGGGGGCTTTTTTCCCTTTTACCTCTTGTGAAAATGTAAAGTATAGGGCAACATCAGCATGTTAGTGTAAAAAATAAAAAATTTTTACACTAACATTCTGGTGTAGACCCCAACATTTCCTTTTCATGAAGGGTTAAAGAAGAAAATACCCCCCAAACCTTGTAACACAATTTCTCCCGAGTACGGCGATACCCCATATGTGACCCTAAACTGTTGCCCTGAAATACGACAGGGCTCCAAAGTGAGAGCGCCATGTGCATTTGAGGCCTAAATTAGGGATTTGCATAGGGGTGGACATAGGGGTATTCTACGCCAGTGATTCCCAAACAGGGTGCCTCCAGCTGTTGCAAAACTCCCAGCATGCCTGGACAGTCAACGGCTGTCCGACAATACTGGGAGTTGTTGTTTTTCAACAGCTGGAGGCTCTGCTTTGGAAACAGTGGTGTACCGGATGTTCTTATTGGGGGAGGGGGGCTGTTTAGGGGTATGTGTATATGTAGTGTTTTTAACTTTTTATTTTATTTTGTGTTAGTGTAGTGTAGTGTTTTTAGGGTACAGTCACATGGGCGGGGGGTTACAGCGAGTTTCCCAGCGCAAAATTTGCTGCATCTCAAGATGCGAGAAACCCACTGTAAAAGCCTCGCCCATGTGAATGTACCCTGTACATTCACGGGGGTGGCGGGGCGGGGGGGCTTGCATCAGCTGTTGCAAAACCACAACTCCCAGCATGCATGGTCTGTTAGTGCATGCTGGGAGTCATAGTTTTGCAACAGCTGGAGGCACACAGGTTAGGAAACACTGAGTTAGAAACAGACAATGTTTCCCAACCAGTGTGTCTCCAGTTGTTGCAAAACTACAACTCCCAGCATGCCCAGACAGCTGAAGGGCATGCTGGGAGTTGTAGTTCGGCAACATCTGAAGGGCCAGATGTTGCTGAACTAAAACTCCCAGCATGCCTGGACAGTCAGTGCATACTGGGAGTTGTAGTTTTGCAACAGCTGGAAGAGCACAGATTGGAGACCATTATACAATGGTCTCCAAACTGGGGCCCTCCAGATGTTGCAAAACTACAACTCCCAGCATGCATGGTCTTTTAGTGCATGCTGGGAGTTATAGTTTTGCAACAGCTGGAGGCACACAAGTTAGGAAACACTGAGTTAGAAACAATGTTTCCCAACCAGTGTGTCTCCAGCTGTTGCAAAACTACAACTCCCAGCATGCCCAGACAGCTGAAGGGCATGCTGGGAGTTGTAGTTCGGCAACATCTGAAGGGCCAGATGTTGCTTAACTAAAACTCCCAGCATGCCTGGACAGTCAGTGCATGCTGGGAGTTGTAGTTTTGCAACAGCTGGAAGAGCACAGATTGGAGACCATTATACAATGGTCTCCAAACTGGGGCCCTCCAGATGTTGCAAAACTACAACTCCCAGCATGCCCGGACAGCCAAAGGCTGTCTAGGCATGCTGGGAGTTGTAGTTTTCAGACTCCTTGAAGCAGCAGTGAAGATCTTCACTGCTGCTTCTGAGGACCATATACTCACCCGTCGCTGCTCGTCCACGTGGCCGGTCCCGCGCTGCTCCTCGGTCCCGCCGCTGGATCAGGTAAGTCCGCCGGTCCCCTCGTGTCCCCCCCCCCTATCCTGCAGGTCCCCGCGAGCCCCTGCAGCGCTTCGTCCCCCGTTCTGCCCGACTTCCAGGGGCGGGCAGTGCGGGGGATCTGAACTTTCACCCCAGATCACTGTGATTGGTCCACAGGGACCAATCACAGTGATCGCTGACCAGGACCATCAATTGATGGTCCTGGGGGTGAAGCAGAAGTTGTCCCCTGCTGGAAACAGCGGGACTTCTGCCAGTTAACCCGTGCGATGCTGCGCATCGCCGGGTTAACTGCATGTCATTTATAAACGCCGGGATGCGCGAACGCACTGCACAACCCGGCGTTTATATATGACATTCTGCGGGAAGGGGTTAAGTGCACATATAAGTAACATGTGACCAAGTATTATGGAAATATCTCCAGCCGTTTGGAAGTTATGCAGTAACATCTTTCCCATTGACTTGCATGGGACTTTAAACATAAGCCCCGCCCCTGGCAAATGGGGGTGAGTAAGGGTTAAATTACCTATCCTATGTTTGTTGTTGACATATAAGTAACAAGTGTGCCAAGTTTCATGTTAATATCTTTAGGTGTTTGAAAGTTTTTGTGGAACATACATACATACCACACACACACACGTTGAGATATATATATATATATATATATATATATATATATATATATATAGATATATATATATATATATATATATATATATATATATATATATATATATAAAAAATGCATAGGGTTCCTTGTATATTCAGTATCAGCATGATACCAACAAAGCAGCAACAGCCTGACGTTACCAGGGTGGGCGAGGACCCTTGTTACTGGCCCTCCCCAGCCTAAATAACGCCAGCCTGTTACCACCTAGGCCCAGGAGCGCAATTTTTGACGCTCCGGGCCTGTTGGTATCGGCTCTTCCTGGCACCCCTGTGGCGGTGGGTACCAGGGTAATAATTGGGGGTTCGCACCAGCTGTTTTTGGGGCTAACGCTAAGCCCCAGCTTAGTAATGGATTCCGTCTATTAGACAGCCTCCATAACAAAGCCTGAATATTCAATTAAAAAAAAGACACTACACATTGGAAAAATTATTTTATTTTAAAAAACAAGAAAAAAAAAAAAAAAAAAAAAAAAGGTTAGGACATTTTTTTCACTCTCTGCAGGGGAGAGCGCCCATAATGCAATGTCTACCTAAACAGTGAGCCTCCATTTGGTGCAAAACTACAACTCCCAGCATGGCCAGACAGCCTTTGGCTGTCTGGGCATGCTGGGAGTTGTAGTTTAGCAACAGCTGGAGTCTCCCTGTCTGGGTAGACACTGGCAGAAGGGTCTGTTCCCATTATCCAAAACGGACAATGTGAACAGAGCTTCAGACTAGCCTGAATACGTCTGTAGCTCCACCAATAATGACGTCATCACTAGGGGGCGGTGCTACACGGACCGGCGGTGACAGAAACGAGGGAGGCAAGTGGACCTCCTGTTCTGTATACACTATATACAGCTATCTATAGATAGGTGTATATTCTGTATACCATCCAAAGGGGCTATAGGAGCAGGGAGTCCTGTCAGTCTGGTGACAGGATTCCCGGCGCCTGTATAGTATATACGGGTACACTATGCCCCCCTGTATACTATACGGCCGGGGGAGGTGAGTAGTGATGCTGTACATCACTCCTCATCTCCTTACACTTTTTGGACCGGGCGCTCAGCATCCGACCCACAGAGTGGTACCCAGAAGGCAGTGAAAAAACTGCAACAGGGGACAAATTTGGCTGTTTCCACACACCAGGGAAAACGCCAGAAAAACTGCCAAAACTGTGCCAGCCCGTCCAATCTACAACTTCAAACAGCCCCGGGAGTGGTGAGTGGTGCTGTGCACCATACCTCGTTCACAGCCTGTATATTGTACATTAAGTGTTTGGATTAGTTCTGACAGCGGATGCCAGGAACCCCGCTTTCAGTTTTATTTACTGTTCTATCTGCTGAGCAATTCGCTATCACCAACGATTGCTACTGTATTTAGTGAATCCATTCACTATCAAATTAACTGTGCCACTTTAACATTCAGCTGCTTGAACTTTGTTTGCAATACGAGACTCTGTGCTGCCACATATACATTGTTGCAGACCCCAATTGAACTGTCCCTCTTATATGAGACTTACTGTGCTGCTACTGTGCTGCTATCTATGAAATATATTGTTGCAGATCTCAAGTGAACTGTTGCTGAATTTCTATTACTATATATGAACTTATAACGATCAGAATTTGATTCACATAGATGCAATTCTTTTAAATGTTTTAACCCATATCTAATTATTCTTTTTATTATTATCACATTGATTTAACTATATTGTGTAATACAACTGTACTAGTTCTAAGTCCCATGCAATGGCCCTGCTGGGACTGTGAATTTCAGTAATTATCTATAATAAATTAGTATTTTATGTATCTGGATCATCTTTCTTTCTATACCTTGCCTTTACATATACCTTGAGGACTGGTATTCTACACAAGCTCTTTTTTTTTTTTTTTTTTAATTTTCAGCAGTGTATATACTGCCATTTCCATCGTGACAATCTGTGGATCGCGCCACCAACCCTGTTTTTTCCCTTTGACTTCACACAATATTATTGGCTGGATCGGATCTGGAGCAGACAGGACATAGCCAATTTTATTTTCACATTTTCGTTTTTTCCCTCCCCCCTAAGAACCATAACTATTTTATATTTCCATACTTAGCTTAAATTCCATACTACATAATTAAAATTGCTTCTCTTCTTCATAATTAGAAGACACCAGACTCTAAAACCAACTCCCTAAAAACTTACGTCTTTTCTCTCTCCTCATCTGCATGTTGCAAATATATTGTTCCACTCTGTTCCTTGACTGATTCTTCCAGTGGTGTTAAAAGGTCCTCTAACTCTTTCTGCTGAGAAAGTATAAAGTCCAATTCTTGATCCAACCTACACAAAAAGATAACAAGATATAAAAAAATACCATTTTGCTAGCACTACATGGCACAACTGTTTCAATAGAACTTTATAAAATAAACACAGCACTGTGAGGGTATGTTGACATGGCAGAATGTCTGTGCGGAATTCTGCAAGACTATTCTGCACAGACATTACGCAGAGTCCCATTGATTTCAATGGAATTCTGCTACACTGTTCACATGGCAGAATTGGCAAGGAAATGCATTGCCACCTATGAGACAGTGCGTACCTGAGCGGTCCTATCACCCGCCAGTAAGTCAACTGTGCGGAAGTAAGTCACCAGTAAGTCAACTGAGGCCTCAATGTCCATTTTGCTTGGGGCCCCCAAATTTTTTTCTAAATGGATTGTGTGGACTTTGCCATGTGATCAGCATAACCCTTAAAGGAAATCTGTCACCAGTGTCACCTGCACTAACATGTCTGTCCCGTTCCGTGACGTGATCTCCAGTAATCTTCTCCGTTAAGCTTCAGCTCCTGGCCCGGCTTGGGGCATGGGCGAAGCTAAGTGACATCACCACTGCTGCTCCCTGCTAGAGAACAGCCGTACTGAAGTCACTAAGCTCCGCTCGTACCCAAGGCGGGCCAGGAGCTGAAGCTTAACGAAGATTACCGGAGATCCCCAGCACAGAATGGGACAAGGAAAGTACCGTTGTCATCAGTGTCACCTGCACTCTGTTGGTACCGACAGGTTAGTGCAGGTGACACTGGTCACAGATTTCCTTTAAAGGGGTACTCCTGACATCAGGTAAAAAAAAAAAAAATAAAATAAACATCTCTGTATAACTTTACCTGTCTGCCCCAATTCTGAATCCACAAAAAAATCCACTTTTTTGGAGTTCTTAGTCCTGTTCTTTGTTTTATTTCCTGGTTGAGCAGTTGCTCAGTACTACAATTGCATTGTATAATGCAATGATTTCCTTCATCTTTATCACAGTCCTCCTACCCTGACCACTCCCCCCCCCTACATCTGTCAGTTCCCCACTCAAAGCCCCTGCATAACGTCTCAGATTTCCGCGCACTAAGGTTGCATTTATCACCTGTCTGCCCAGTCCAGCATAAGGCAATGTTCATACGGTTGATTGCATGTGGAATGTCTGCCCGGAAGACACGCGCCGTCTCAAACGGCAATGCATTTCCAGGCTGAACCCGCAGAAAGAATTACACAGTCACTGAGGTTGCAGCCCCTGCTACCTTTCCTTCTCTGTCTGCTCCTCTGCCTGTGGCTTTGTTCTGCACAAGACATCAAGCTGTAAACACAGCTCATTCTCCATGAATGTCCCAATAAAGATATACTGTATAAGTACAAGTGTATGTCTGGGAGATGGTGACGTAGGCTGTAGAGCAGTGCTTTTCAACCAGGCTGCCCCCAGTTGTTGCAAAACTACAACTCCCAGCATGCCTGGACAGCACACAGCTCTCTGGGCATGCTGGGAGTTGTAGTTTTGGAACAGCTGGAGGCACACTGGTTGGGAAACACTGCTGAAGGGGCTGGCCAGAGGGACATCACAAAGGGGCTAGGCTAGAGATCAGAGACCCCCCAAAATACAGCAAAAAAATTATGCGTCGTCTCAGGAGAGAAGAAGGGGCCAGGGAGCAGAAGCCAACACCACGTTGAAAGTAAAAGCATTGCACAACATCCTGTCATGGGTGAAACACTAAACAATTTACAAATAATTTGTTATAACCGTATGTTAGCAGGTTATATATCTTGGGGTAATAGTCTTTTAAGGATTCATTTACAAACAATTGTGAGAATAGATTAAACAAAAAGAAAACCGTGCATTCCAAGGTGCAAGGAACAGAAATTTACATAAGTGCCACAGAGAAATGCATCAACACGTGTGTAACAGATCTAGAAAAGAATAATCCCAGCAGGTAAAATATATCAGACAATGGCCCAGACAAAAAAAAATCCCGACTGTCCAACATGCAATCCACGCAGAGGGATCAGACAGACATCCGTGACAGGTGCCGGGTTCTCAACCCAATATGACCATACTTTAACGAACTTCCATGTGCATCGCTTGCTCATATGCAGAATTTTGTACAAGGTGATATAACGGTTGACCAGCTTAGTGCCAGACCACACTGCAGGATTGTGCTAGTATCTACTTGACAATTTAGGGTGCGTTCCCACCTGGCGTATACGCAGCATATTTAACGCTGCACAAAATTTTCGGCAGCAGCGGGAAATACGCTGCATATTCCTTGTTCACTATACACACAGGGCTTTTCCAGCGGCAGCCCTATGTGTGCAGTGTGTTTTGGAGGCAGAGCAGCGCGTCACAGTCACGCAGACACACGGCCCGCCTCCAAAACTCACTGCACGTATAGGGCTGCTGCCGGAAAGCCCTGTGTGTATAGTGAGCAAGGAATACGCAGCGTATTTCCCTCTGCTACCGAAAATTTTGTGCAGCGTGAAATACGCTGCGTATACGCCAGGTGGGAATACACCCTAAAACAGTGTTGCATGCAAAAGTTTAGGCACCCATGACAATTTATGATTTTCATTTATAAATAATTGGGTGTTTGGATTAGCAGGTATGAAAACACACATTTTTGAAGAAGGTGCTGTGGACTGATAAAACAAAGTTGGACTTATTTGGTCATAACATGGGGTGTTATGCATGGCGTTAAAAGAACACAGAGTTCCAAGACAAACACTTGCTACCAACAGTAAAATTTGTTTGGCTGTTCTATCTTGCTGTGGGGTAGAGTGGCTAGTGCCGGTACTGGGAGTTGAGGGTCACATGGATTCCATTCAATATCAGCAGATACTCAAGAATAATGTAGATGAATCAGTCACAAAGTTACAAATTACAGCAGGGCTACCTAATTGAATTGGAGGTGTTTTGCAAGGAGGAAACGTCCAAAATACCTTTATCCAGAATCAAGACACTTCTAGGTTATAGTAAGCGTCTAGAGGCCCTTATTTCTGATTAAAAAAAACTAAATATTGATGTGAGATTTCTGTTGGGTGCCCAAATGTATGCACTTGCCTACTTTCGTTTTGATGCAGATTGCACATTCTGTTTATCCAATAAACCTCATTTCACTATTGAAATATTACTGTGTCTTTCAGATATTTGATAGCTCAAAATTAAAGGGGGAGTCCAGTTAAGTAAAATATCATTTACAGTGATCCCTCAGCTTACAATGGCCTCAACATCCAATATTTTCAACATACAATGGTCTTTTCTGGACCATTGTAACTTGAAACCAGACTCAACATACAATGCTACAGACAGTCCAGATCTGTGAAACGTCGCAATGGCTGGAAAAACTGACCAATCAGAATGGACATATCACTGGTAAAACCCCTGTATTACTGAAGTGTATGCATTGACTGGCTGTCTGGTAGCACCCCCTATAGTACAGGGAGGTATTACATGTAATACAGGGTATAGTAAAATACCTCCCTGTACATGTAATGTACAGGGAGGTATTACTATACTATTTACCTGTGCCACAGGTGAGGGCAGCTCCATTTAACTTTTTTAGGACATTGTGTGCAATGTACAGGACCCTGAAGAAGCTCTTGTCCTCTACATAGAATGTGGAACCAATTAATATTGTAACTTGAGGGACCACTGAATTAAATTTCTTCATGTAATTATAAATATATCTTACAGATCAAGTAATTATAAGTAATGCACCGTTACAGAGTTATATAAAGCACAAAGCAGGTGAAATGCAGAAAAATTATCCATCCTGCGTCCACTTTGTCTCGGCTTTCTTTCCCCTAACTCCAGGGGTCAAGTCCTGGGAAAAAAAGTGTAGGAACTCACCCAAAATTTCCACTTAAAAGGGTACTCCACCCCTAAACATCTTATCCCCTATCCAAAGGATAGGTGATAAGATGTCTGATTGCGGTGGTCCTGCTGCTGGGGACCCCCGCGTTCTCCCTGTTGCCCCCGCCATTCGTTTAGGGCATTGGGTGCAGCGCCAGAGGCTCATGATGTTACGTCCACAGCCCCTCAATGCAAGTCTATAGGAGGGGGCATGACGGACATCACGCCCACTCCTATAGACTTACATTGAGGGGGCATGGCTGTGACGTCAGAAGATTCTGCCTCCCTTCACCAGTCAGTCATTCAGCACGGAGCGAAGTTCACTCCGTGCACCGGATGTCTGGGGTGACGCAGCCAAGATCGCTGGGGTCCCCAGCGGCGGGACCCCCGGGATAAGATATCTAGGGGTGGAGAACCCCTTTAAGGGCTGGTCCTGCTAATGGGAACTGCGTTCCTGCTGTGGAAAAAGTGCAGGAACTCCGTTCCCATGAGTTCCTGCAGGACTTGAGCCCGGCCTAACTCCCTCTGGCCCCCACCCTTGGAGACAGAGACAGTGTCCCTTTTATGCTGTCTAGGGGGCGTGGCTTGCAGTTCTGTCTGAGTCCATGTAAGCCACGCCCCCTAGAAGCATCTGCACAGAAGAAAGATCTGAGGGAGTTTAGTGGCCAGGACTTGGCTGCAGAAATCTTTAGCTGAGCTGAGACAGAAGAGGATACTGTCAAATGTAGGGGAAGCTGGAGAGATCTTGATGTGTGATGAGACAAACTGTCTCTCTCATGAAGCAGAGCCGCGCGTGTGTCTCTCTCTCTCATGAAGCAGAGCCGCGCGTGTGTCTCTCTCTCTCATGAAGCAGAGCCGCGCGTGTGTCTCTCTCTCATGAAGCAGAGCCGCGCGTGTGTCTCTCTCTCTCATGAAGCAGAGCCGCGCGTGTGTCTCTCTCTCTCATGAAGCAGAGCCGCGCGTGTGTCTCTCTCTCTCATGAAGCAGAGCCGCGCGTGTCTCTCTCTCTCATGAAGCAGAGCCGCGCGTGTGTCTCTCTCTCTCATGAAGCAGAGCCGCGCGTGTGTCTCTCTCTCTCATGAAGCAGAGCCGCGCGTGTGTCTCTCTCTCCCATGAAGCAGAGCCGCGCGTGTGTCTCTCTCTCCCATGAAGCAGAGCCGCGCGTGTGTCTCTCTCTCCCATGAAGCAGAGCCGCGCGTGTGTCTCTCCCATGAAGCAGAGCCGCGCGTGTGTCTCTCCCATGAAGCAGAGCCGCGCGTGTGTCTCTCCCATGAAGCAGAGCCGCGCGTGTGTCTCTCCCATGAAGCAGAGCCGCGCGTGTGTCTCTCCCATGAAGCAGAGCCGCGCGTGTGTCTCTCCCATGAAGCAGAGCCGCGCGTGTGTCTCTCCCATGAAGCAGAGCCGCGCGTGTGTCTCTCCCATGAAGCAGAGCCGCGCGTGTGTCTCTCCCATGAAGCAGAGCCGCGCGTGTGTCTCTCCCATGAAGCAGAGCCGCGCGTGTGTCTCTCCCATGAAGCAGAGCCGCGCGTGTGTCTCTCCCATGAAGCAGAGCCGCGCGTGTGTCTCTCCCATGAAGCAGAGCCGCGCGTGTGTCTCTCCCATGAAGCAGAGCCGCGCGTGTGTCTCTCCCATGAAGCAGAGCCGCGCGTGTGTCTCTCCCATGAAGCAGAGCCGCGCGTGTGTCTCTCCCATGAAGCAGAGCCGCGCGTGTGTCTCTCCCATGAAGCAGAGCCGCGCGTGTGTCTCTCCCATGAAGCAGAGCCGCGCGTGTGTCTCTCCCATGAAGCAGAGCCGCGCGTGTGTCTCTCCCATGAAGCAGAGCCGCGCGTGTGTCTCTCCCATGAAGCAGAGCCGCGCGTGTGTCTCTCCCATGAAGCAGAGCCGCGCGTGTGTCTCTCCCATGAAGCAGAGCCGCGCGTGTGTCTCTCCCATGAAGCAGAGCCGCGCGTGTGTCTCTCCCATGAAGCAGAGCCGCGCGTGTGTCTCTCCCATGAAGCAGAGCCGCGCGTGTGTCTCTCCCATGAAGCAGAGCCGCGCGTGTGTCTCTCCCATGAAGCAGAGCCGCGCGTGTGTCTCTCCCATGAAGCAGAGCCGCGCGTGTGTCTCTCCCATGAAGCAGAGCCGCGCGTGTGTCTCTCCCATGAAGCAGAGCCGCGCGTGTGTCTCTCCCATGAAGCAGAGCCGCGCGTGTGTCTCTCCCATGAAGCAGAGTAGAAAACGGCAGTTAGAAGTAAGCACAGAGCAGCACCAAAGAATGCTGGGACCTGTAGTTTAAAGACAGCATGCGGGGAGAGGAACAAGTAGGAAAGCAGAAAGGTGTATCTGAGCCACGTACAGGAGATAAAAAGGTCACAGTAGAATAATAAATGCAAGATTAATGACCTATGCTGATGAGTTTTTTCTTCTTTTCGCTGTATAACCCCTTTAAATTACTGATCCAAACGTCCAATTATTTATAAAGGAAAATCGTGGAAGTTGTCAGGGGTGCCCAAACTTTAGCATACGAGTGTACATGAGTTCGAGACATCTCTAAAAGTTTTATTCTAGCTGGTGCGTGAGTATATGTTCACAAAGTGGTTGACATTCCTTTAGGACCACTTGGAATTTAGTTGTCTCCCAAAATGGGAATTTCCGTGGCAGAGGTTTCCACAAGGGAAATTCCTCAGTATGCACGGTGCTGCAGAATCCCTTTGAAAACCACTGAAGTCTGTTGCAATGGAATTTTGGAATTTAATAAAATAAATTAAAAAAAAAAAAAAAAATTCAAATTGCTTTAATAAGTTCCTGATGTTTTTTGTGTAATGCGGATGATGGTAAAACCCTCTTAAGGGTCTATTCACATGTACAGTATCCTGCGCATATTTGATGCAGCATTCAGTCATTTAGTTTACATTGAACTCTGCAGCTTTAAGTCACATGTATCAAATATGTACAGGATACTGAATGTGTGAATACACCCTAAGGGTAGGGTGTTGCATTTCTCTGCAGCAGATTTAGCTACCCATTGACTTCAATGGGTAGGAAAATATGGAGCAGCAAATATGCAGCAAAATACGGCAGGGTCAAGGGTCAATCTGAAGGGTCAATACACACATACAGGATCAGTTGAATATTTTGTGCAGCTGATTTTGCTACCTATTAACTTCAATGGGTAGCAAAATCAGCATCACAAAATATGTAGCAGCTCCTGTATGTGTGACCGTACCCTAAGCCTGTGAATGCTAATCAAATGGCAGCTCACACAGTCAATTTGGTCATGATTGCCAAGCTCACATTAGGTTCTGATCATTGAAACAAACAAAAACACAAAACAAGAATGTGGGAACAAACCCTAATGCCCTTTCATACAGCGGAATTTGACATTCCGTCTGCGCAGTGGGGGATCCAGGGTCCAGTCTCGGGATGAGCACTATAAGGCTATACTCACACAGGAGAATGTCTGCATGGAAAATATTTGTGTGGCCATTCCTCTGACAGCGGAGCTAGGATCGCTCGGAAATGCACCATCTCATTTAAAATAGAATGTACAGAGTGGAGGATCAAACCTCTCTAGCTTGCTACACTCATAGAGGATAACTGAGGATCCCCAATATCTAGCAGGCTAGAGCCTCCACTCTCCCTACATTCTGATTTAAATATTAAAATGTCTGTCTTTCATGTGTAAAAAAAGTTTTCTTCATTTTTGGTAGTCTGTATGCGATATTCCATGACTGCTTGCATTTTTCCCTTTTTGTACATACACACCTATTATATACACACACACACACACACACCCCAAAATGGCCTTGTTGCTACCCCCAAACACATCCCCCCCCCCCCCCACCACGCGAGATCCACCACTGTGTCGGCGGCAGGCGCTAGGAGCACTTGCAAATGAGCAGTCTCCAAGGTCAATTCTTTCTTCGTAGTGTGAAATCAGAATGTCCATTGCAGAAATTCAGCCATGCATATGGTGCAGCAGAATCCCATTGAAATCAAGAGTCCACTGTGTGAATGGGGCCCTAAGGCTGGGTTTCCCCTTTTTTTTTTCCAGTAAAAACGACAACATTTACAGAACAATGTTTGTGAAAATTGTGGATTTGGTGCTGCAGATGCACTCTAGGCAGTCACAGAGTGAAAGAGCGAGTTCCCTGTAGCTCTGTGTGTCTGCTTTTCCCAGCAGATTTTCCACCGACCGTCACATGCTGACACAGAGCTACCCAACTGCAGCAGGGAGTTTGCACAGGCTCAGACTGCTGGCAGCTAATCCACAGCATCAAATACTCTGTGGTTGTGCTGTGTATGACCTTACCCTAAAGTGTATACGTTAAAAGGATAGCAATAATGTGGTGAATGAACCCTTACAGTTATTCAGTCTGGCCACTAGGCCTAATATTAAACAGACTCAAACAGATCAAGATGCTACCGATCAGTTTCTCTCAGGTATCACTAACAACTTTGATCCTGCAGGTAAAGAAGAAATGGACACTCCTCTGACGGTGGAGGAGATGCATTGCTAAATCCCTTAGGCCCGGCAGGACCCCAGGCAGTGAGGGTCTCCCAGCAGAGCTCTACATAGCGCTGTGGGACCTCATTTGCCCGGACCTGCTGGAGCTGTGCAGGAAGTTTGTGGTGGAGGGCAGAATGCCTCTATAGTTGAGGGAGGGAATGATCAAAATCTTGTACAAGTGGAAGGCAGAGACATGGGATTTAAAAATCTGGCATCCCCATCTCTCTTAAACATGGACTACAAGATCCTCAGCAAGGTGCTTGCTGATCGGCTGAAGGTTATCATCGGACAGATCATCCACTCAGATCAGACCTGTGACATTCCTATTTGTAGAATCGCAGACAGCCTGGCCCTCATCAGAGACACTGTGCAATACTTCAAAGACCCCCGTGTGTCCACAGCCCTAGTTAGTCTTGATCAGGAAAAAGCCTTTGATTGCGTTTCGCATGTGTTCATAGACAGGGAGGTGCTGAGGTTTGGTCTGGGGGAAATGTTCTGCTCTTATGTTGACTTGATGTAACTTGATATTTTCAGCACAGTGTTTGTGAACAGCTGTCTACTTTCCAGTGCTCTCTGGGGTCAGGTCACCATTTTTTTTTTTGTGTTCTAGAACTCCTCGTAGAGTCGGCAGAATCCAAAGATCAGAGGGATCACCGTATCAGACCGTCAAACGTGCTTGCTGTACATGGACATTGTGACAGTATTCCGGGCAGAGCAGCGTATAGTGATGGCCCTTTGTCCAGGCCGGCAAAGAATTCGGCCAGGCTTCAGGAGCGGAAAGTCGGAGGCCATGCTCTTCAGGGAGTGGGCTCTGATCTCCAGCGACCCGTTCCACTCCTCCATCCAACCAAATGTTATCAAGATCTTGGGAGTCTGGTTCGGGAAGGAAGGAGCAGGTCAATTCAAAGATTGGATTTTGGAGCATTCGACAACTCACCATGGAGGGAAAGACTCTGGTGCTGCATATAGAGATTTTTCCCGTACTCCAATACACCGAACAAACCTGGCCCTCACATACACTGTATGACGGGCCATTATCAGGAGTGTATTTTTTGCTTCATTTGGGGGCTCCAAAATGGACAGAGTAAAACGGACACAGTCATGTACAAGGAGCCACACAAAGGGGGGAGGGGCGGGGGGGGGGGGGGGGGGGAAGAGGATTCAGATACCCCCACTCTTCTGCAGGCCTTCTTTGTGTGTGACACTGTTTGCAACAGAAGGTGGCTTTGTGGGCGGGTCCATGTCTCATTTCTCTTGCTGGGATGGGAAAAATGGGACAACTCCCAATGGTTTGCGCTTGTGAACAGCAATCCAAGTCTGACCACAGATTTTCAATTGGATTGAGATCTGGGCTTTGACTAGGCCATGCCAACACATTTACACGTTTCCCCTTAAAACCACCCAAGTGTTGCTTCAACAGTGTGTTTGGGGTCATTGTCCTGCTGGAAGGTCAACCTCCATCCTAGCCTCAAATCATGCACAGAGTGGTACAGGTTTTGCTCAAGAATATCCCTGTATTTAGCACCATCCATCTTTTCCTCAACTCTGACCAGTTTCCCAGTCCCGGCTGCTAAAAAAACATCACCACAGTATTATGCTGCCACCACCATGTTTCACTGTGGGGATGTGATGGGTTTGTCTTTTTGTTTTTTTAGCTGAAAGTAAATTTATTCTGGCCACTCTGCCCTAAAGCCCAAGTCTATGGAGCGCACGGCTTATTGTATGTACAGATACTCCAGTTTCTGCTGTGGAACTCTGCAGCTCCTCCAGGGTTACCTTAGGTCTCTGTGCTGCCTCTCTGATTAATGCCCCCCTTGCCCAGTCCGTGAGTTTTGGTGGGCGGCTGTCTCTAGGCAGGTTTGCTGTTGTGCCATGTTCTTTCCATTTGGTTATGATAGATTTGCTGGTGCTCCTGGGGATAAGATTTGGATATTTTTTTTTTTTTTTTTTAAACCCTGTACTTAACATTATCCCTTACTTGTTTCAAAAGTTTCTTGGTATTCATGGCAGCATTTGGTTACTGATGCCTCTTGCTTAGGTGTTGCAGCCTCTGGGGCCTTTCAAAAAAGGTGTGTATATGTAATGACCAATCATGAAACACTTAGATTGCACACAGATTGACATCATTTGACTAATTATGTGACTTCTGAAGGTAATTGGTTGTGCCAGAGCTTTTTATGGGCTTCCTAACAAAGGGTGTGAATACATATGCACATGCCAATTTTCTGTTTTCTATTTCTAAACAATAGTTTTACTTATATATTTTTCTCTTTTCACTACACCAACTTAGACTATTGTGTCCTGATCCATTACAAAATTCAGATTAACAAAAACTTGAACGTAAGGCTGTAATGTACCAAAATACGGAAAAGTCAAGGGGGTGAATACTTTTGCAAGACACTGTAAATCTCATTTCAGATTCAAATTATCTGCTAATCCTAAAGCCACATCCCCACATACTGGTGAACACATGCATTCAATTTTTATGGGGGTCTGGTTTTGGCTACATGCGTACACTGGCATGTGTTTTTTATTCATTTTTCCAACTCATATGCAATACTGATAATTTATTAAGTATATTTTTTTTTTATTCTTGATAGGTTGATTTGGTTCTTAATCAACTTTTAGGATGGGTTTGAAAATCTGAAGTAGTTTTCAGTCAAATGTATGCAGAAATATAGAAGTTCACTAATTTTTTTAAAAACACTATTTGTGCAAAGGCTGCATGCATGTGATTACTATGGGTAGTTAAAAGGGTACTCCACTGGAAGTCTTTTTTTTAAATCAAGTTGTGCAAGAAAGTTACAGATTTGTAAATTACTTCTGTTTAAAAATTGTAATCCTTCCAGTACTTATCAGCTGATGTGTACTACAGAGGAAATTCTTTTCTTTTTAAATTTCTTTTCTGCCTGATCACAGTGCTCTCTGCCGATACCTCTGTCCGTGTCAGGAACTGTCCAGAGTAGAAGCAAATCCTCATAGCAAACCAAACAGCAGAGAGCACTGTGGCCAGACAGAAAATAAATTCAAAAAGAAAAAAACTTCCTGTGGAGTATACAGCAGCTAAGTACTGGAAGGATTAGGATTTTATAATAGAAGTAATTTACAAATCTGTTTAATTTTCTGGCACCAGTTGATTTAAAAGAAAATGTTTTCCAGTGGAGTACCGCTTTAAGTCTAGAGTGTTTTCATGGAACATGAGTTTCATGGACAAGCGCTGCTGCCACATGTAAGAGTGCCCTTAATGTTTCTGGAGATATCTATTCTGCAGATAATCAAGCGAACTTTGTAATAAAGGAAACAGAAACTACTAAAAAAAGTCCTCCAAATCAAAAGTTGGCAGCATGTGTAGGGTTTAACATTGTGCATACTAGTAGTTACTGAAAGTTGTACACGTTCATTGTCTTACCTCTTCTGATCCAGTTTTACCCTTTCCATTTCTCTATGTAATGTGGTGATCTGGCAACAAAGTAGTTAGCTATTAGATGGCTACAAAGGATATCAAACATTGACAATAGCTTCTAAGGTGTTCATAGCTCACCCTTTCCCCATTGTGGATAAGTGTTCGGTCCCAGGCATTGACTTGTGTAGCCTGTTGTATAAAATGTTTTTCTTGATCCTCAAGCTCCAAACTCCATTTGTTAATAAGGGTCTCCAGTTGAGCATAGGTCATAACTGCAGGAGTACTACTGTAAGCAAAAACACATTACATGAGAGGACAACCACTGCACTGATAAACCATGTCTAATTCATTGTCTAAAAGTTCACATAGACAAAATTAAAGTGCATAATATATACACCAAACTATACCTGATCAAAACAACTAATCTTTTTTTTGTTATGCAACAAACACTAAATAGCAAAGAGCAGAAGCACAGTATCACATGGCATAAATGCACAGGGTACCATGTACTAAAAAGAGAATTACCAATTTATTGCAGTGAAAAACAGGCAAAAAAAAAAAAAGTCAACAGATGGTTGTGCGGTTCTTTATAATAGGACATATATTATATACTCAGGGGCTCTCAAGTGGGGCACTGTCCAAGAGACCATCACTAAAAGAGAAAAATGGGCTGAATATCATAGGACACAGGGAGCAAGCCTCAACCAGGAAACAGAAAGCACTGAAAAGGTGCACAAGGTAGTATGCAAAGAGGGATAGTATCAAAGTACCCAAAGAGAGAAAGAGCATATTCAGTTAAATGGTACATAGTATCTACAGAAGCAAGTCATGGCACCAGAGGTATATACCGGTAATAGTGTAGAACAGTGGTTCTCAACCTGGGGTACACAGCAGTTCTCCTGGGGAGTACACGTTAAAAAAACAAAAAATAAAAAAAAAAACGACATGTGGCGGCAGCCACTGTAATGCCTATTCATGCAAGATCTGGCAGAATACCTGGCCCAGACCTCACAAACAGGCATTACAGGCGTGTCCGGGGAGGTTGACAGGGAAGTGCACGAGCGAACCACACACGCAGAGACAAGTACAAAAGTCAGAGCTGATTGAAGCAGAATTTCTGTACTGCTAAGGACATTCTGCCAATAGAAGACAAGAATATGTATGGGTCAGTTTACAAGTCAATTATACAGAATTATCTGAAGCGGTCAATGCAAAGTTTAAAATGTCAATGCAGTACAGGGAACAGTGAGCTCACCAGGCTCCTTATATCTGAAAGCTGGCTGTCTGCAGCAGTCAGACTGTGTGTACTTTACACAGGATACAAATCTTCAGGGAGTCTTAACCCCTTAAAGGGGTACTTCCCTGGAACACATTCCCCTTAAAGGGGTACTTCCCTGGAACACATTCCCCTTAAAGGGGTACTTCCCTGGAACACATTCATTTAAATCAACAGGGGCCAGAAAGATAAGACAGATTTGTAAATTACTTCTATTTAAAAGGAAATTTGTCACCAGTGTGACCTGCACTAACCTGTTGGTAGCGACCGGTAGTGCAGGTGACGCTGGCAGGGATCCCCTGTAATGTCTTCCTTTAGTTTAGCTCTGGGCACCCAGCTTGGGGCAGAGCTTACTGACGTCACCACTGCTGTTCTCTCACAGCGAGACCCAGCAGAGAACAGCAGCAGCTTGGGGCATGGGCGGAGCTTAGTGACGTCACCACTGCTGCTACCTGCTGGGTCCCGCAGCAGTGACGTCAGTAAGCTCCGCCCGTGCCCCTAGTGTGTTGCCCAGAGTGAAGCTCACAGAAAAGATTACAGGAGATCCCCGCCACAAAACGGGACAAGGTAAGTACCGTTGTCACCTGCACTACCTGTCGGTACCGACAGCTTAGTGCAGGTGACACTGGGGACAGATTTCCTTTAAAAATCTTAATCTTTCCAGTACTTAGCTGTGGTATGCTCCACAGGAAGCTCTTCTCTTTTTGAATTTCCTTTATGTTTGACCACAGTGCTCTCTGCTGACACATCTGTCTATTTTAGGAACTGTCCAGAGCATGAGCGCTTTGCTATGGGAATTTGCTTGTACTCTGGACAGTTCCTGACATGGACAGAGTTGTTAGCAGAGAGCACTGTTGTCAGACAAAGGAAATGCAAAAAAAAAGAACTTCCTCTGGAACATACAGCAGCTGATAAGTACTGGAAGGGTTAAGATTTTTAAATAGAAGTAAGGGCTCGTTCACACAGCCGTCTGTCCCCGCAAATTTATGCCTGTTCTGCAATCCGTTTGATATTTTTTAAACGGGTTGCAAACGGTTGTAAAATAATCCCATTGGGATTTTTTTTACAATCCTTTTTCACCCGTTTGCACCCGTTTCCTTCCTGGTCCGTTTTTTTTTTTTTACGGGGAAAAAATGTTGCATGTTGTATTTTTTTTCTCCAGTCAAAAACAACGGCATGGAAACGGATATTAAAAATTTAACATTAAAGTCTATGGCAAACGGATAAGCATATAATGTCATCCATTTGCACCCAGTTTTTAATGTCCATTTTTCAACCGTTATTACTTCTGAGCATGCTCAGAAGGAAAGAAATCAGCAAACTCTTATTGTGCTGTGGGACTACTACTCCTTCCATCATGGAAAATACTTGTTTCCTTGATGGGAGTAGTAGTTTCTAGGTTGCTGGAGTCTGGGGAGGCTAGATTAGTGCTTGTACTACTACCCCCATCATGGAACAGCATCTGTACAGGGGCTGAGGAATTGATCGCACTGGGTCTCACGTCTGAGACCCCATGTGATCAAAAGTTATTAACCAGGGGAGTGGGTGGCATGGTCCGCGCATCGCAACCCTGCGATGTAGATCGTGTGTGTGTTTTACTTTCATTTTCAAATACCCCGCCTGGAGCCCTGAATGGCAAGCACCGAGGGGCCATTCAGGGCTCCTGCTGGGTTTTTAAGGTCATTATTACGAGGATTGCAATGTTGAACTACACTGCACTGCGTTCCCCCGGCTGCTCTAATGCACTGCAAGAGGGCAAGATCTATAGATAGCGCAGCAGTAGGCAATATATATAGCTAGCGCAGTGGGGGGCCAGACATATAGTGCAATATGTATAATGCCCCACCACCCCCGCTAGCTATGTATAATGCCCCCGCTGCGCTAGCTATGTATAATGCCCCCCAGCGAGCGCATACATAAATCCCTTGCAGCGATATCTGTGAATAGTATACTATCAGCAGCACATTCTGCTGCTGGCCGGGAAAGGCAGCACAATGCCGCCCACATCCCAGCCAGCAGATGTGCTGCTGATAGCATGCTATTCACAGATAGCGCTGTGAGGAACATATATGTATAGAAGCGCTGCAGGGGGACAGATATATAGTGATATATAACTGTCCCCCTGCAGCGCTTCTATACACATATGTCCCTCATAGCGCTATCTGTGAATAGCATGCTATCAGCAGCACATCTGCTGGCCGGGAAGCGGGCGGCATTGCGCTGCCTTTCCCGGCCAGCAGCATGATAGTATACTATTCACAGATAGCGCTGCAAGGGATTTATGTAAACGCAGCGGGGGGGGGGGGGGGGGGGGGGGGGGGGGGAATTGTACATAGCTAGCGCAGTGGGGGGGCATTATACATAGCTAGCGCAGCAGGGGGCATTATACCCCCCCCCCCACTGCCCTAGCTATGTATATTACCCACTGCTGCGCTAGCTATAGATCTTGCCCTCCTGCAGCGCATAAGGGCAGCCGGGGAACGCAGCGCAATGCTTCCCCGGCTGCCAGTGTAGTGAAACATTACAATCCTCGCTAATGACTTTAAAAACCCAGTTGAGAGCCCTGAATGGCCCCTCAGCCATTCAGGGCTCACAGCAGGATATTTAAAAATGTAAGTAAAACACGCACACGATCTACATCGCAGGGTTGTGGAGCATGCCGCCCGCTCCCCTGGTTAATAACTTCAGATCGCATCGGGTCTCAGAAGTTAGACCCGGTGTGATCAATCCCTTAGCCCCTGTACTACAACCCCCATCATGGAATATACTTTGTTCCATGATGGGGGTAGTAGTACAAGCACTAATCTAGCCTCCCAGCCGCCTGCAGACTCCCGCAGCCAGGGAACTACTACTCCCATCATGAAAAGAAGTCTGTTCCATGATGGGAGTAGTAGTAGTCCCGGCTGCAGGAGTCTGTAGACAGCCGATACTAACGGATCAAAAACTGATGCAAACGGTTGCCACTAAATAGCATCCCTTTGCATCAGTTTGCACCCGTTAATAGAATGGTCCGTTTTAGGAGGCAATAACGGACAAAATCTAGACGGGGGGACAACAGCTGTGTGAACTTAGCCTAATTTAAAAATCTGTAACTTTCTAGCACCAGTTGATTAAAAAAAATAATGATTCCAGTCGAGTATCCCTGACTCGGGGTTTTTGAGTTTTTGCACTTTTATTCTGCTTCACCTTTTCAAAATCATAACGCTTTCAGTTTTCCACCTACAGACCCATATGAGGGCTTGTTTTATGCGCTATCAATTTTACTTTATAATGACAGTCATCTTAGCGGAAAAAAACTACGGCGAAACAAAAACATTTGTGGGACAAAATTGAAAAAAATAAATAAATAAATAAAAATTAAATGATACCCAATTTATACAAGTTTGATTTTGTTTTACTACTGTATGAATATTAGTACATTTAAGAATGTCCTCTTCTGACTCCCATAACTAATTTTTCCGCATACGGATTTTTTTTACGTGTACACCATTGATTTAACATTATATTTTTATAGTTCACACATTTACGCAAGTGGCGATACCACATATATGTTTATATTTATTTACATTTTTTATGGGAAAAGGGGGGGGGGGGCGATTAAAACTTATTAGGGAAAGGGTTAAATCACATTTATAAACTTTTTTTCACACACACATTTATAGCAACCATAGGGGACTATAACATATAATCTTCTGATTGCAGACACTAATCAATGCTATGAAATAGGATAGTATTGCTCAGTGTTAACTCAGGCATGGAGCAATATACTGCTGATTGGACGCCGAGGAGGAAGGTAGCCTCTCAGCTAATCGGGACACCGCGGTTTTACCACAGTGATCCCGATCAGCCCGATTGAGCTGCCAGTAAGCATTTTCTTTTATTTTAGATGCGGCAATCAAAGTAAGGGGTTAATAACGGACATCACTGCGATCGGTGATGTCCAGTATTAGCCACGGGTCACGGCCGTTGATAGCTGTTGGGACCAACCCAATATGATGCAGGGTCAGCTTGTTACCCCGCGTCACAGCAGGGGATCGGGCGCACAGGTATGCCCTGCATCCTTAACGGGTTAAAGAAACATACCATTATTTACCTTCCCCTCATTTAACCTTTCCCTGGCAACAAGGACATGAGGTTATATAAATATAGGTCATACTACTGTTCAGTATACTGCTCTAAGCATCCCTTTGAGCTATGAACTACCACACTATAAGAAGTTTACAAGCATGAACAACATGGAGCACTGAAAGACACCAAGTCCTGCACTGCCCAAACCTGTCACCAAAGGAATAAATTATGTGGCAGAGGTTACAACATTTGTCCAGTTTATCTCTGTCTCTCTCTACCTCTAATATTTCTGTGGTATCCATCTATCTCTCTCAAATCCATCTATCCATCCAATCTACTCAAAGCTGCTGGTTGTTACTGGAAAGAAAACTGGTTGACAGGCATCGCTTGAACCAGATTAGAATGTAGGCTCACGATTTCTTCTCCCTACTAACTATGGACCTCCAGCTAATGTAAAACTATAACTCATAGCATGCCTAGACATCCATTAAGACTTTGTGCCTAGGGCAGCCTGAGTTGTAAATATGGCCCTGCCTATATTAAATAAAGGATTTAACTCAGGTGCAGGGAGTATGGTGGGATCTACGCCCAGGTGGCTTGTGACCACTTTTGGAGGAATGTGATGGTGCACTGTACTGTTAAATCGCTGAGCTTCATTTTGGTATCCGTTTACGTTCCTCCTCAGTTTCAGGTCTCTGTCCTTTAGCTGATTACAGATAAATTGGTGTCTTTCCCTTCAGACCCTGCGCTTTGTGTAGGAGACTTCAATGTGGTTCCTGATTCTCTGGTCGATTGCACCTCTGCTGCTGACCCAGGCTCCTCTGAGTTCTCTTCATGGCGACTGGCGTTGGGCCTCACTGACCTATGTAGATGGAAGTACCCGAATGAGTCCGTTTTTTTTCCCTCCACTCTGTGGCTCATAAGTTGTTTTCCAGAATTGACCTTGCCTTGGCGTCGGCAGATCTTCTCCCGGCGGTGAGAGACATTTCATACACCAGTAGAGGGATCTCAGACCACTCTGCCTTAGTTCTTACATTTAACTTTGGTCCCTGTCCTACCTCACGGATTTGGCGCATGCACCCTGGTTGGTTGCGGTCAGATGCTGTCTCAGAAGCTTTGGGGGAGTCCCACACTGACTACTGGGCACATAAAGCCTCTCACCCTTGTAATTTAGTACAGTGGGATGCCTATAAAGCCAAGGTGAGGGAGATTCGCATGGCCAGAGAGAGGGAGTTGCAGTCTGAGGTGTGGATTTTGGAGGCGGCCTTTGTTCAGGATCCCTCCCAGGAGGGTGAATAGGCTTGGGCCAAGGCACAGAGATCCCTTTTAATTATTCAACAGGATAGAATGCTGTTAATGTTGGCCACTCAGAAGGAGTCTCTTCGAGTGTGGGACAAGAATGGGAATCTTTTGGCTTACTTGGCGAGGACGAGCCGACCGGTGGCTTCTATTCCTTGTATCAAAAGATACGGATGGGCTCTTGGTGACGGATCCCTTTTACTATTCCCTGTACTCCTCTTGGTCTCGCCCTTGTCATAGTGAGCTTGTTTCTTTCTTGTGTGTTTAACCAATGTTAAACCCTTGTGTGTTTAACCCTTTCCTCTTAGTCACGTTTGGGTGACTGCCAAGTCACCAGAGGAAGTGGCACAGGTGATTCGTGACATTCCCCCTGGGCTGGAAGGGCTGGTCAGTGACTGGTATGGGATGAATGAAGAGAGGTTTGTACCCCTTTTACTGAAGTCATTTCATGCGGCCACAGAGGCAGGCTCTCTTCCAGGAGGCGCTGATTGTTGTGCTTCTCAAACCCGGAAAGGATCCTAACTTGCCTGACTCGTACAGACATGTTTCCCTCCTTAATGTTGGCCTTAAGCTGATGGCCCAGATTTTGGCGACCCGCCTCAATGGTGTCATAACCTCTATCATTCATCCTGAACAAATTGGGTTTATGCGGGTAGGGCCACAGACAATGTTGTTAAGTGCCTCCAGTTGAATATTGCTGCGGTTGGGGAGGGCCTTGCTTTGGGGTTTGTAGTGAGCCTGGATTTATACAAGGCGTGAAATCACTGGAATGGGGAGTGATGGATGCTGTTGGTTTCGGACCCGGATTCCGTTCCTGGGTGCATCTTTTATTTGGTAGTCATTGGGCTCGTATAAGCACTAATCTGGATGGGTCTGACTCCTTTCCCTTGGGTCGGGGGACAAGGCAGGGATGCCAGATGTCCCCCCTTCTCTTTGCACTTGCTGTTGAACCTCTTGCAGCGGCAAGCCTGGCAGCCCGTAATATTCATGATATTCCTAGGGGGTCTATCGTTGAGAAGGTTTCCCTTTATGCTGAGGACACCTTGGTCTACCTGGCGGATGCAGAGGGCTCCCTTCTTTCCGTAATAGGACTTGATAGGTTTGGCTCCTTTTCAGGCCTGCGGATCAATTGGGCCAAGTCTATGCGCTACTCTGAGATCCTTGTACTGGCAGGGCAAACCTCCTAGACTTGGTAGGGCTCTCCTTCAGGTGCCTAAACGACATGGCGGGTTGGCTGCTCATGATATGTATAATTACTTACATAGTTACATAGTTACATAGTTACATAGTTACATAGTTACATAGTTACATAGTTAGTACGGTCGAAAAAAGACATATGTCCATCAAGTTCAACCAGGGAATTAAGGGGTAGGGGTGTGGCGCGATATTGGGGAAGGGATGAGATTTTATATTTCTTCATAAGCATTAATCTTATTTTGTTCCAGGAATGTATCTAATCCTGTTTTAAAGCTGTTAATTGTTCCTGCTGTGACCAGTTCCTGAGGTAGACTGTTCCATAAGTTCACAGTTCTCATGGTAAAGAAGGCGTGTCGCCCCTTGAGACTAAACTTTTTCTTCTCCAGACGGAGGGAGTGCCCCCTCGTCCTTTGGGGGGGTTTAACCTGGAACAGTTTTTCTCCATATTTTTTGTATGGGCCATTAATATACTTATATACGTTTATCATATCCCCCCTTAAACGTCTCTTCTCAAGACTAAACAATTGTAACTCCTTTAATCGCTCCTCATAGCTAAGATGTTCCATTCCCCATATTAGTTTAGTCGCGCGTCTCTGCACCCTTTCCAACTCCGCAGTGTCCCTTTTATGGACAGGTGCCCAAAACTGAACAGCATATTCCAGGTAAGGCCGTACCAATGATTTATAAAGGGGGAGTATTATGTCCCTGTCCCTTGAGTCCATGCCTCTTTTGATACATGACAATATCCTGCCGGCTTTGGAAGCAGCAGCCTGACATTGCATGCTATTTTGTAGTCTGTGATCTACAAGTACACCCAGATCCTTCTCTACCAGTGACTCTGCCAGTTTAATCCCCCCTAAGACATACGATGCATGCAGGTTATTAGTACCCAGATGCATAACTTTACATTTATCCACATTGAACCTCATTTGCCAAGTGGATGCCCAGACACTTAGTCTATCCAAGTCATCTTGTAACCTATGCACATCCTCTATAGACTGTACTGTGCTACAAAGCTTGGTGTCATCTGCAAAGATAGAAACAGAGCTGTTAATACCATCCTCTATATCATTAATAAATAAATTAAACAACAGCGGGCCCAGTACAGAACCTTGGGGTACACCACTAATAACCGGGGACCAATCAGAGTACGAATCATTGACCACCACTCTCTGGGTACGATCCATGAGCCAGTGTTCAATCCAGTTACAAACTAAAATTTCCAAACCCAAAGACCTTAACTTACCTGTCAGACGTCTATGAGGGACAGTACTTTCTTGCTTCCCAGTTGGATTATGCAGCGTGGTGGATCTACCTGGATCTCTCATATGCAGCTACTGATCTCGCGGGTGCACTTATGGGTCCTATGAGGGCCTTACCAAAAGACTGTACAGGTACTCATCTGCCTTCTCTTATCCTGTCCCTATGCAGTCAGTGGCCAAGGTTTGGTCCGTGGTGTCTGGACAGTTTCCACAACCGCTGGTCTCACCTAGAGCACCCCTGTGGGGGAATCTTCACTTTCCACACCTACATGGACAGCATATTTGACTCTATGAGTTCCCCAGAAGCCAGCTCTCTGTAACTCATCTGTTTGGGAAGGATCAGGTTTTCTTGTCCTTTGGTCCCTTTACTTTACAAAAAGCAGGTTCTCATTTCAGACTGTTCTAATTTTCCCTTTCTGCAATGGCTGGCCGAGCTATTGGTGGAATTGTCGAAGTAAAAGATAATATACCTTATCAAGGAGTTGGAATATCTGGGCCCAGAGATGGGAGCAAGTTGGCAGGTTAATTGATGAATCCTTTTCCATGTAAAAGTGGTGTGTGTGGCTGGTGGTACTTTTGCACATCTTCTACATTTTTATTTCCTAGCAGGTACTCTTGTTGGGATACTGCCTAATTTTAAAAAGTCTATCATAATTAGGATCTTGGCAGGGTGGGCAGCGGGAGTTATTGTAGTGAAGACATTTTAGATTTAAAATAGTGTCCTGCTCATCTCTGCGCTGTAAAGGAGGGTGTTATATAACACATCAGAAGATAGCCTTAATCAAAAAACCAACAGTCAGGGGCTATGTTCAGAAATAGTGCCCAAAATCTTCTACATTCCACAGAGATGTATGAGGTGGGGTGGGAGCCAAGGAACTGCTGGGCATAGATATTAGTCTGACGAACATATGATTAGCAGATTCATAAAAAGAAAAGAAATCTATTTCTCTGAATCCCTCTGTATTAACTTGGACCCCTGAGGAGGCTGTAAAGTTGGGAACCTTAGGGGTGGGGTTGGTGGGTTTCTTTGTAGGTGGATTTAACCTTACAGCTCCCATGATTAATCTCTTTACTAAAGAGTTTTATGCCAGTTTGCAATTGAAAAAAAAAATTAAGAGAGGAGATTTGTTCCTTTACAGCGTTAGGGCTTAGGTTCTTATCTAGACATTTTTGAAGAAATTTGAGGATTAGAGGAATACGCTGTTCCGCCAGAGGATCTATGGAGTAGTCAGCAAAACATGGAAAGGCTTTATAAGTTCTCAGATATATTGTGGATGTGACATCCTTTCTGCTGGCTAAGTGTTTATCACTTAACCCCTTAAGGACTCAGGGTTTTTCCTTTTTTGCACTTTCGTTTTTTCCTCCTTACCTTTTAAAAATCATAACCCTTTCAATTTTCCACCTAAAAATCCATATTATGGCTTACTTTTTGCGTCGTCAATTCTACTTTGCAGTGACATTAGTTATTTTACCCAAAAATGCACGGCGAAACTGAAAAAAAAATAATTGTGCGACAAAATCGAAAAAAAACCCCATTTTGTAACTTTTGGGGGCTTCCGTTTCTATGCAGTGCATATTTCGGTAAAAATTACACCTTATTATTCTGTAGGTCCATACGGTTAAAATGATACCCTACTTATATAGGTTTGATTTTGTCGCACTTCTGGAAAAAATCATAACTACATGCAGGAAAATTTATACGTTTAAAAATGTCATCTTCTGACCCCTATAACTTTTTTAATTTTCCACGTACGGGGCGGTATGAGGACTCATTTTTTGCGCCGTGATCTGAAGTTTTTATGGGTATGATTTTTGTTTTGATCTGACTTTTTGATCACTTTTTATTCATTTTTTAATGTTATAAAAAGTGACCAAAATACGCTTTTTTGGACTTTGGAATTTTTTTTGCGCGTACGCCATTGACCGTACAGCTTAATTAATGATATATTTTTATAGTTCGGACATTTACGCACGCGGCGATACCACATATGTTTATTTATTTATTTTTTTACACTTTTTTTTATGGGAAAAGGGGGGTGATTCAAACTTTTATTAGGCAAGGGGTTAAATGACCTTTATTAACACTTTTTTTTTGCAGTGTTATAGGTCCCATAGGGACCTATAACACTGCACACACTGATCGCTCATCCTGATCACAGGCGTGTATTAACATGCCTGTGATCAGCTTTATCGGCGCTTGACTGCTCCTGCCTGGATCTCAGGCACGGAGCAGTCATTCATCGATCGGACACCGAGGAGGCAGGTAAGAGCCCTCCCGGTGTCCGATCAGCTGTTCGGGACGCCGCGATTTCACCGCGGCGGTCCCGAACAGCCCGACTGAGCAGCCGGGATACTTTCAGTTTCACTTTAGAAGCGGCGGTCAGCTTTGACCGCCGCTTCTAAAGGGTTAATACCGCACATCGCCGCGATCGGCGATGTGTGGTATTAGCCGCGGGTCCCGGCCGTTGATTAGCGCCGGGACCGACGCGATATGATGCGGGATCGCGGCGCGATCCCGCTTCATATCGCGGGAGCCGGCGCAGGACGTAAATATACGTCCTGCGTCGTTAAGGGGTTAATAATAAAACCCCCTTTTCCTCAAAATTACCCTTTCAGCATTCACGCTGTCAAGTGAAGATTAGGACTGTGGATTATAAACCAGACCTTATGATAACAGATTTTCTCTGTCCGGAGGAACCCAAGGTTAAAAAATAGATATTGTCCTTAACCCCTTAAGGACTCAGGGTTTTTCCGTTTTTGCACTTTCGTTTTTTCCTCCTTACCTTTAAAAAATCATAACCCTTTCAATTTTCCACCTAAAAATCCATATTATGGCTTATTTTTTGCGTCGCGAATTCTACTTTGCAGTGACATTAGTCATTTTACCCAAAAATGCACGGCGAAACGGAAAAAAAAATCATTGTGCGACAAAATCGAAAAAAAAACGCCATTTTGTAACTTTTGGGGGCTTCCGTTTCTACGCAGTGCATATTTCGGTAAAAATTACACCTTATCATTATTCTGTAGGTCCATACGGTTAAAATGATACCCTACTTATATAGGTTTGATTTTGTCGCACTTCTGGAAAAAATCATAACTACATGCAGGAAAATTTATACGTTTAAAAATGTCATCTTCTGACCCCTATAACTTTTTTATTTTTCCACGTACGGGGCGGTATGAGGACTCATTTTTTGCGCCGTGATCTGAAGTTTTTATTGGTATGATTTTTGTTTTGATCTGACTTTTTGATCACTTTTTATTCATTTTTTAATGTTATAAAAAGTTACCAAAATACGCTTTTTTGGACTTTGGAATTTTTTTGCGCGTACGCCATTGACCGTACGGCTTAATTAATGATATATTTTTATAGTTCGGACATTTACGCACGCGGCGATACCACATATGTTTATTATTATTTTTTTTTACACTGTTTTATTTTTCTTATGGGAAAAGGGGGGTGATTCAAACTTTTATTAGGGAAGGGGTTAAATGACCTTTATTAACACTTTTTTTTTACTTTTTTTTGCAGTGTTATAGGTCCCATAGGGACCTATAACACTGCACACACTGATCTCCTATGCTGATCACAGGCGTGTATTAACACGCCTGTGATCAGCATTATCGGCGCTTGACTGCTCCTGCCTGGATCTCAGGCACGGAGCAGTCATTCGTCGATCGGACACCGAGGAGGCAGGTAAGAGCCCTCCCGGTGTCCGATCAGCTGTTCGGGACGCCGCGATTTCACCGCGGCGGTCCCGAACAGCCCGACTGAGCAGCCGGGATACTTTCAGTTTCACTTTAGAAGCGGCGGTCAGCTTTGACCGCCGCTTCTAAAGGGTTAATACCGCACATCGCCGCGATCGGCGATGTGTGGTATTAGCCGCGGGTCCCGGCCGTTGATTAGCGGCGGGACCCACGCGATATGATGCGGGATCGCGGCGCGATCCCGCTTCATATCGCGGGAGCCGGCGCAGGACGTAAATATACGTCCTGCGTCGTTAAGGGGTTAAAGGGGTAGTCCAGTGGTGAAAAACTTATCCCCTATCCTAAGGATAGGGGATAAGTTTGAGATCGCGGGGGGTCCGACCGCTGGGGCCCCCTGCGATCTCTCTGTACGGGGCCCCGGCTCTCCGCCGAGATAGCGGGTGTCGACCCCCGCACGAGGCGGCGGCCGACACGCCCCCTCAATACATCTCTATGGCAGAGCCGGAGATTGCCGAAGGCAGCGCTTCGGCTCTGCCATAGAGTTGTATTGAGGGGGCGTGTCGGCCGCCGCCTCGTGCGGAGGTCGACACGCCCCCTTCCAGCGGGCTGTCGGGGCTCCATACAGGAGATCGCAGGGGGCCCCAGCGGTCGGACCCCCCGCGATCTGCAACTTATCCCCTATCCTTAGGATAGGGGATAAGTTGCTCACCACTGAATCACCACTGGACTACTCCTTTAATATTGTGAACCAAGGCCAGAAGGAAGCTATTAATTGGACCAATGCATGATCCTGTTTTACCTTCTTCAGGGTCCAAGGCATTAAACAAAGAGAGGGGGAAAAGCGTATGCTTTCTTCTGCAAAGGATTGAAAGAAGGAGTCGAGTGCTGGCAGTAATCTGAAGGATTCAGGGAGAAAAACCCTGTGACGCTTCAGTTTTTTTTTTTTTTTTAGAGAGGCACACAAATCTATTGATAGAAAAAATGTCTATTTGTTTAAAGGGTACCTCTCATAAAATAAACTTTTGATATATTTTAGATTAATGAATGTTGAATAACTTTCCAATAGCATGTTAATGAAAAATATGCTTCTTTCTATTGCATTTTTCCCGATCAGTCCTGTCAGCAAGCATTTCTGACTCATGCTGGAGTCCTAAACACTCAGAGCTGCCAGCCTGCTTTGTTCACAGCCAAACAGGCTGTGAACAAAGCAGGCTGGCAGCTCTGAGTGTTCTCCCTTGTGAACAAAGCAGACTGGCAGCTCGTAGTGTTTAGGACTCCAGCATGAGTCTGAATGCTTGCTGCCAGGACTGGTAGGGAGACCCCTAGTGGTCATTTCTTTAAAGTGGAAAATTAAATAGAAAGAAGCATATTTTTTAATAACATGCAATTGTAAAGTTATTCTGCATACATTAATCTATAATATATCAAAAGTTTTTTTGATGAGAGGTACCCTTTAAGGACCATTTCGACTGGTTTAATTGCACCTTGCTCAGAAAATCTGCAACCTTGTTTTCTTTTCCTTTTAAATGGATTGCTGAAAGGGAGGCCAGATGAGATTTAGGAAACAGCTGTGGTGTTGTCCGAGTAAATAACTACATCTTTCCCCTGAAGATGAGGAATAAAGTGGGAGATTGCATGAAGAACTGCAGAAAGCTCTTTATAATTTGATGATGAATGAAGCTGTAAAGGCGACCACCAATTTTGAAAAAGAGATTGGTTGAAGACCCCAAGGGCTGGAATCCGTGGTCACTGAAACTCTCCGCAATGGGAACCAAGGTATCCCTGAGAAATTTTTGCGGCTCAGCTACCATCTTAACATTCTGGCTTTTGAAGAAATGACAAATTTTTGGCTTAGAGACGAGACATGGCCATCCCAGTTGCTGATAATACACACTTGAAGCTCTCAGGATTTAAAGGGGTACTCTGCCCCTAGACATCTTATCCCCTATCCAAAGGATAGGGGATAAGATGTCAGATCGCCGGGGTCCCACTGCTGGGGACCCCGGGGATCGCTGCTGCAGCACCCCGCTATCATTACTGCGCAGAGCAAGATCGCTCTGCACATAATGACGGGCAATACAGGGGCCGGATCATCATTACGTCACGGCTCCGCCCCTCATGACATCGCGGCCCGCCCCGTCACTACAAGTCTATGGGAGGGGGCGTGGTGTTAGTCACGCCCCCTGCCATAGACTTGCATTAAGGGGACGGGCCGTGATGTCATGAGGGGCGGAGCCATGACGTTATGCTGCTCCGTCCCCTGTATCGCCCGTCATTACGCACAGAGCGAACTCGCTCTGTGCAGTAATGATGGCGGAGTGCCGCAGTGGCTGTAATAACTGCATTTTCTTTTAAGGGATCTGACACTATCCCCAAGGGAAGGAATTTGTCCAATCCCCAAGGGAAGGAATTTGTCCAGGGGAAAAGAGCTAAATTTTAGAATAAGGCCCCAACGAATTGTATTTAACGCCCAGGAGCTGGAAAAAAACGGACAGACTGCCCCCCACAGAAAGAATGGTGTCATTTCTGAGTGTCTTTGAACTGAAGTCTTTACTGGGGTTAAACAGGAACCTTTTCCCCTAGCTAGGGACTTCAAACTTCTTGTTATCATGGGGTCGATTATTCTGCCTTCTACCCTGTCTTCTGCCCCTAAAGGACTCAGAAGCTTTAGACTGGAGCAAAAAAACCTTAGCAGCTTTTTTATGATGTTACAATCATGGCTGTAAATGTTGGCACCCCTGAAATTTTTCAAGAAAATGAAGTATTTCTCACAGAAAAGGTTTGCAGTAACACATGTTTTGCTATACACCAGTTTATTCCTTTTGTGTGTATTGGAAGTAAACCAAAAAAGGGAGGGGAAAAAAGCTAATTGGACATAATGTCACCAAACTCCAACAATGGGCTGGACAAAATTATTGGCACCCTTAACTTAATATTTGGTTGCACACCCTTTGTAAAACATAACTGAAATAAGTCGCTTCCTATAACAATCAATCTTCTTACACCTCTCAGCCAGAATGTTGGACCACTCTTAATTTGCAAACTGCTCCAGGTCTCTCTTATTGGAAGGTAGGTAGAGGCAGAAGAAGAAAACCCTTTGGATGGTCCTGCTGTTCCAATAGAAGTAACGTCCAGACCAGGAATATTTTCAAACTGGAGTGGTTTAAGAAAATATATTTAAAAAACAAAAACAAAAAAGTACAATAAAAGAGGATGAGTTTCGGGGGGAGCCACCCCCTTCCTCAGATCAGTCCTGATCTGAGGAAGGGGGTAGCTCCCCTGGAACGTGTCATCTTTTATTGTACTATTTTTTATTTATATTTTCTTATATAAACCGCTCCAGTTGTTGAAAATATTCCTGTCTGGACGTTACTTCTGTTGGAACCGCAGCACCATCCAAAAGGTTTTCTTCTTCTGCCTCTACAGGATTGGATTACTCCTTTTTCCTGCAACCTTAGGCACAGCAGCAGTTCCTGGTTTCTTCAGCTACCGACTGTTGGGTTATATGCAAATTTTACATTCCCTCCAGGTGAGCGGCCATTACCTAAGGGCTCACTAAGCCCAACTCCCCACCCTATTTCCCTCAGGGTCTAAGTGGCAATACATGAGGCTGCTTATCCACCATCCGGACTATCCTGCGTTGACACCTTTCATAAATTGTTCTCTTCCGTCCAAGCCCAGGGAGATTAGCTACAGTGCCATGGGTTGCAAACTTCTTGATAATGTTGCGCACGGTGGACAAAGGCAAATCTAGATCTCTGGAGATGGACTTGTAACCTTGAGATTGTTGATATTTTTCCACAATTTTGGTTCTCAAGTCCTCCTCTTTCTGTTGTCCATGCTTAGTGTGGCACACACAGACACACAATGCAAAGACTAAGTGAACATCTCTCCTTTTTATCTGCTTTCAGGTGTGATTTTTATATTGCCCACATCTGTTATTTGCCCCAGGTGAGTGTAAAGGAGCATCACATGCTTGAAACAATCTTATTTTTTCCACAATTTTGAAAGGGTGCCAATACTTTTATCCAGCCCATTTTTGGAGTTTTGTGTGACATTATGTCCAATTTGCTTTTTTTCCTCTTTTTTGGTTTAGTTCCAATACACACACAGGGAACAAACATGTGTATAGCAAAACATGTGTTACTGCAATCCTTTTCTATGAGAAATACTTTTCTAGAAAAATTTCAGGGGTGCCAACATTTACGGCCATGACTGTATGGGGAGTAGAAAGGGTCAAGCTACAGCATTATCTTTCACTTACCTTACAGGTACTGATCCAGATGTAATACTCTGAATTGCTCCAGTGGTCTGTGGCTTACTAGTCAATGTGGCTGCAAAAGGTAAAATTATTTCTCTGTTAAAATATATTTTAAAAAAACAAACATTTTAAGCCATGAATATTGCATAGTAAGCTGTGACTGGTTTACTACCTCTAATCTGGAAGAGACAATTTTGAGGGGGGAGCCTGTAAAAACAGGAGAGATCTGTGCTGCTCTCTTACTTCATGCTAAATGATTTTATATATGCAGCACGATGGTCCATATATTATGGAGACGCACATGGAGAAAAAGCTACAGTGATTACAGAGGTAAATCTTTCCCCTCAGTGTGCTTTGCCCCTAAATACTAGTGTATATCACGACCACTGACTTGTTAGGGTATGTTCACACTGAGGAATTGGGGCAGAAATCAAGCAGAAATTTTCTGCCTCAAAATATTGTTACTTTTTCACAAGAACTCCCAGAGATTTTGCGCGGAATTTCATGCGGAAATGATAATTTCAAGCGGAGGAGGAGAAGAGTATAACATATACATATATATATATATTATATATATACATATATATACACACACACATATATATATATATATATATATATATATATATATATATATATATATACACACATATACATATACACACACACACATATATATACACATAATATATATATATATATATATATATACACACACATATACATATACACACACACACATATATATACACACACACACATATATATATATATATATATATATATATATATATATATATATATATATATATATACACATATACACACACATATATATATATATATATATATATATATATATATATATACACACACACACATATATATATATATATCTATATATATATATATATACACATATAGTGTTCTCTTTTTTTCATGCGGAAATTCCGCACGAATTCCGCGCCATTTCCGCGTGGAAATGATTCTGACTGGAATTTTTTTTTTTTAACATTGATCTCTATGGGATTAAGACGCTGATTCCACCTGAAAGTAAGAACATGTTCTTTCTTCAAGCGGAACAGACTTCCTCGTCAGAATTCTGCTTGAGGAAATACCTCAGTGTGAACTGAGGGGCAGAAATTCTGCACAGCTCTATGGGGTTTTCACTGCTGAACGAATTGGAGAGGAGAAAGCAAGCAGAATTACCCGTGGAAATTCCTCTCCAATTCCTCAGTGTGAACATACCCTTAGAGAACAAAATTCACCAGCGAGCATTGTATTTGGCAATCCTTTAGAAAAATACTGTTAAAGCAGTTTGATTAAATCATAACTTACAATACTTTGGCTGGAGAGTCTCTTCAAAATGACAATATAGTTGAGTTGACATTTTTATATTTTTTATATTATAAATTTAGTCATACCTGGAGTGGAGGCTGTCGCTGTTATTGAGAAAAGAGACGCTGCAGACGTTGTAAGGCTGGAGCCAAGACCCAGAGTGCTTGGTGCAGATGATGTTGCTGACCCTAAAACTGTCCATTAAATATATTGTCAAAATACAAACAAAATTAACCTGGTCAGATTAATCTTTCTGCACACCAAAACTTCCCCAAAATTACAGGCAGAGAAGGCTGACAATACAGGCTGTTTACAAGATTTTAGTTTGAGGTGCATGGACAGCCACAGATGTGTCAAATTTATGAACTCCACCTTATATGTATAAAAGGGCCATTTATAGGTCAAAATATATTTTTTATAATTAATTTTGTTAAAATTTTTATTAGTAACATATTTTAACAATGTGTTTAACCCCTTCAGGACCAAGCCCATTTTGGCCTTAAGGACCAGAGCGTTTTTTGCACATCTGACCACTGTCATTTTAAACATTAATAACTCTGGAATGCTTTTAGTTATCATTCTGATTCCGAGACTGTTTTTTCGTGACATATTCTACTTTAACTTAGTGGTAAAATTTTATGGTAACTTGCATCCTTTCCTTGTGAAAAATCCTAAAATTTGATGAAAAATTTGAAAATTTTGCATTTTTCTAACTTTGAAGCTCTCTGCTTGTAAGGAAAAGGTATATTACAAATAAAAAAATTTTTTATTCACATATACAATATGTCTACTTTATGTCTGCATCATAAAAGTGATGAGTTTTTACTTTTGGAAGACACCAGAGGGCTTCAAAGTTCAGCAGCAATTTTCAAATTTTTCACAAAATTTTCAAACTCACTATTTTTCAGGGACCAGTTCAGGTTTGAAGTGGATTTGAAGGGTCTTCATATTAGAAATACCCCACAAAACACCCAATTATAAAAACTGCAACCCCCAAAGTATTCAAAATGACATTCAGTCATCATTTTAACCCTTTAGGTGTTTCACAGGAATAGAAGCAAAGTGAAGGAGAAAATTCACAATCTTCATTTTTTACACTCGCATGTTCTTGTAGACCCAATTTTTGAATTTTTACAAGGGGTAAAAGGAGAAAATGTATACTTATATTTGTAGCCCAATTTCTCTTGAGTAAGCACATACCTCATATGTCTATGTAAAGTGTTCGGCGGGCGCAGTAGAGGGCTCAGAAGGGAAAGAGCGACAAGGGGATTTTGGAGAGTACGTTTTTCTGAAATGGTTTTTGGGGGGCATGTTGCATTTAGGAAGCCCCTATGGTGCCAGAACAGCAAAAAACCCTCACATGGCATACCATTTTGGAAACTAGACCCCTTGAGGAACATAACAAGGAATAAAGTGAGCCTTAATACCCCACAGGTGTTTCACGACTTTTGCATATGTAAAAAAAAAATATTTTTTTTCACTAAAATGTGTGTTTCCCCCCAAATTTCACATTTTTTCAAGGGTTAATAGCAGGAAATACCCCCCAATATTTGTAACCCCTTCTCTTCTGAGTATGGAGGAACCCCATAAGTTAACCTGAAGTGCACTATGGGCGAACTATAATGCTCAGAAGAGAAGGAGTCATATTTGGCTTTTTGAGAGCAAATTTTGCTCGGGGGGCATGTCTCATTTAGGAAGCCCCTATGGTGCCAGAACAGCAAAAAAAAACACATGGCATACCATTTTGGTAACTAGACCCCTTGAGGAATGTAATAAGGAATAAAGTGAGCCTTATTACCCCACAGGTGTTTCACGACTTTTGCATATGTAAAAAAAATAATAATAATTTCCACTAAAATGTGTGTTTCCCCCCAAATTTCACATTTTTGCAAGGGTTAATAGCAGGAAATACCCCCCAATATTTGTAACCCCTTCTCTTCTGAGTATGGAGGTACCCCATAAGTTGACCTGAAGTGCACTATGGGCGAACTACAATGCTCAGAAGAGAAGGAGTCATATTTGGCTTTTTGAAAGCAAATCTTGCTCGGGGGGCATATCGCATTTAGGAAGCCCCTCTGGTGCCAGAACAGCAAAAAAAAAAACACATGGCATACCATTTTGGAAACGAGACCCCTTGAGGAACGTAACAAGGGGTACAGTGAGCATTTGCCCCCCACTGGTGTCTGATAGATCTTTGGAACAGTGGGCTGTACAAGTTTTCATTTTCACGGACCACTGTTCCAAAGATCCGTCAGACACCTGTGGGGGGTAGATTCTCACTGCACCCCTCATTACATTCCGTGAGGCGTGTAGTTTCCGTGGGGTCACATGTGGGGTTCCGTGGGGTCACATGTGGGGTTTCGTTTTTTTTGCGTTTGTCAAAACCGCTGTAACAATCAGCCACCCCTGTGCAAATCACCTCAAATGTACATGGTGCGCTCTCCCTTCTGGGCCTTGTTGTGCGCCCCCAGAGCACTTTGCGCTCACATATGGGGTATCTCTGTAGTCGGGAGAAATTGCGTTACAAATTTTGGGGGGCTTTTTTCCCTTTTACCTCTTGTGAAAATGTAAAGTATAGGGCAACATCAGCATGTTAGTGTAAAAAATAAAAAATTTTTACACTAACATTCTGGTGTAGACCCCAACATTTCCTTTTCATGAAGGGTTAAAGAAGAAAAAGCCCCCCAAACCTTATAACGTAATTTCTCCTGAGTACGGCGATACCCCATATGTCGCCCTAAACTGTTGCCTTGAAATACGACAGGGCTCCAAAGTGAGAGCGCCATGTGCATTTGAGGCCTAAATTAGGGATTTGCATAGGGGTGGACATAGGGGTATTCTACGCCAGTGATTCCCAAACAGGGTGCCTCCAGCTGTTGCAAAACTCCCAGCATGCGTGGACAGTCAACGGCTGTCCGACAATACTGGGAGTTGTTGTTTTTCAACAGCTGGAGGCTCTGCTTTGGAAACAGTGGCGTACCGGACGTTCTTATTGGGGGAGGGGGGCTGTGTAGGGGTATGTGTATATGTAGTGTTTTTAACTTTTTATTTTATTTTGTGTTAGTGTAGTGTAGTGTTTTTAGGGTACAGTCACATGGGCGGGGGATTACAGAGAGTTTCCCAGCGCAAAATTTGCTGCATCTCAAGATGCGAGAAACCCACTGTAAAAGCCTCGCCCATGTGAATGTACCCTGTACATTCACAGGGGGGTGGGGGGTGCACCAGCTGTTGCAAAACCACAACTCCCAGCATGCATGGTCTGTTAGTGCATGCTGGGAGTTATAGTTTTGCAACAGCTGGAGGCACACAGGTTAGGAAACACTGAGTTAGAAACAGACAATGTTTCCCAACCAGTGTGTCTCCAGTTGTTGCAAAACTACAACTCCCAGCATGCCCAGACAGCTGAAGGGCATGCTGGGAGTTGTAGTTCGGCAACATCTGAAGGGCCCGATGTTGCTGAACTAAAACTCCCAGCATGCCTGGACAGTCAGTGCATACTGGGAGTTGTAGTTTTGCAACAGCTGGAAGAGCACAGATTGGAGACCATTATACAATGGTCTCCAAACTGGGGCCCTCCAGATGTTGCAAAACTACAACTCCCAGCATGCATGGTCTGTTAGTGCATGCTGGGAGTTATAGTTTTGCAACAGCTGGAGGCACACAGGTTAGGAAACACTGAGTTAGAAACAATGTTTCCCAACCAGTGTGTCTCCAGTTGTTGCAAAACTACAACTCCCAGCATGCCCAGACAGCTGAAGGGCATGCTGGGAGTTGTAGTTCGGCAACATCTGAAGGGCCAGATGTTGCTGAACTAAAACTCCCAGCATGCCTGGACAGTCAGTGCATGCTGGGAGTTGTAGTTTTGCAACAGCTGGAAGAGCACAGATTGGAGACCATTATACAATGGTCTCCAAACTGGGGCCCTCCAGATGTTGCAAAACTACAACTCCCAGCATGCCCAGACAGCCAAAGGCTGTCTAGGCATGCTGGGAGTTGTAGTTTTCAGACTCCTAGAAGCAGCAGTGAAGATCTTCACTGCTGCTTCTGAGGACCATGTACTTACCTGCCGGTCCCGTCGCTGCTGCTCCACGTGGCCGGTCCCGCGCTGCTCCTCGGTCCTGCCCGGTAAGTCCGCCGGTCCCCTGATGTTCCCCTCCTATGCCGCAGGTCCCCGCAAGCCCCCGCAGCCATCGTCCCCCGTTCTGCCCGACTTCCAGGGGCGGGCAGTGCGGGGGATCTGAACTTTCACCCCAGATCACTGTGATTGGTCCACAGGGACCAATCACAGTGATCGCTGACCAGGACCATCAATGGATGGTCCTGGGGGTGAAGCAGAAGTTGTCCCCTGCTGGAAACAGCGGGACTTCTGCCAGTTAACCCGTGCGATGCTGCGCATCGCCGGGTTAACTGAATGTCATTTATAAACGCCGGGATGCGCGAACGCACTGCACAACCCGGCGTTTATATATGACATTCTGCGGGAAGGGGTTAATAAAGTGTGTGTGTGCTTTTAACTTTTTCTTTATTTTTTAAATTTTTAAGGTAGTACTACTACTCCCAGCATGGAACAGACTGTTCCATGATGGGAGTAGTAGTACATGTACTACTACACAGATCTCCCCAGTTGTCACTTCTGACATCTGATGCAATCGTCCTTTATATTGCAGAGAGGCAAAAGCGGCTTTCTCCTGCGCTCGCATCTCTGCTCTGTACTCCGGGCCAGCCAGCGATGTGAATACAAATTCACATCACTGATTCATATTTTCCACCCAGAGTGGTGATTGGCCGGATGTTGGCAGTCAATGACCACTCTCAGTGGGAAATATGAATCCGTGATGTGAATGTTCATTCACATCACTGGCTGGCCCGGAGTATAGTGCAGAGATGAGGAGGGCTGGAGAAAGCAGATCCGCATCTCAGAAGGATGATCGCAGCGGGTGTCAGGAGTGACATCAACTGTGATCTGTATTTAACTGCAGGTAATACTGCTCCCAACATGGAGCACACCCTGTTCCATGCTGGGAGCTGTAGTACCTGCAATAATAGACTGATCACAGGTGTCAGAAGTGATCTGCCTATTAATGCAAGGACTATAGCTCCCAGCATTGAGTAGAGTGTGCTCCATGTTGGTTGCAGTAGTATCTGCAGTTAAGGGCAGTTTACAGCGGGTGTCACTCCTGATGCCCGCTGCGATCTTCCTGTATAACGTATAGATGCGGGCGGGTGGCCGATCTTCTCTGGTCCCACTGTAGTATGGTCTTCACTGTAGTATATGCTGTATATATACCTATTATTCATATCTACCGCAGAGTTGTGACTGGCTGGAACCATCTGGCCAATCACAGCTCTCTGCAGGAAATATGAATCTGTGATATCTGTGATGTGAAGAACTTCACATGTCAGAATACAGTGCAGGGGAGCGGAGAAGAGCGGCAGTGCCGCCCGCTTCTATACATTATATAGGAGGATCGCAACGGGTGTCAGAAGTGACACCCGGTGGCGATCTATTAGTACAGGTACTATTACTCCCATCGTGAAACTCTGTTCCATGCGGGGAGTAGTAGTACTACCTAGAAAATGTAAAAAAAATTCAGAAAAAAGTTAAAACGCTTTAATCACCACATTATTAAAATACATTACTAATATAAAGTTTAACAAATAAAAAAAAAAAATAAAAAAAAAAATTATTAATAATAATAATAATAATAATAATAATAATAGTTACATAGTTACATAGTTAGTACGGTCGAAAAAAGACACATGTCCATCAAGTTCAACCAGGGAATTAAGGGGTAGGGGTGTAATAATAATAATAATAATAATAATAATAATAATAATAATAATAATAATAATAATAATAATAATAATAATAATAATAATAATAATAATAATAATAATAATAATAATAATATATATTATATATATATATATATACACACACACATTTTTTTTACATTTAAATGGCCCATTTCTACATTTTTATTATTGTCTGCTACATTTTTAGTTCCCTTCCCACCCACATAAATTGATCCCTGTTAAAAATTTATAGAAAAATTTGTCATAAAAAAATATAAATGTCATTAAATACAAATTTTCTACATCCCTACTGTTTTTTTTTTTTTTTTTTTTTAATGGTAAGCACTCTGGAACAAAGTGAGATATAAAAAGGAGATTTTTGTCTACTTACCGTAAAATCTCTCTCTCGGAGGATCCATTGGGGGACACAGACCGTGGGTGTATGCTGCTGTCTCTAGGAGGTGTGACACTATGGTAATAAAAAAAAGTCGGCTCCTCCCAGCAGGATATACCCGCCTTCAGGTCCTGAGCTAATCAGTTTAAGTTACAGAGCAATAGGAGGAGACCAACAGGTCAAAGAAAAACCCAAAACTGTCCGAGAACCAGAAGAAAAGAACATAACTGAACACACCCTCGGACAGAGAACCAAAGGAAACCCCAAAAAGGGCGGGAGCTGTGTCCCCCAATGGATCCTCCAAGAAAGATTTTACTGTAAGTAGACAAAAATCTCCTTTTCTCTATCGGCTCCATTGGGGGACACAGACCGTGGGACGTACAAAAGCCGTCCCTTGGGTGGGCAGATAAGCAGTCAGGCAGACGGCCGATACACTGCCACCTGCAACACTTTACGACCCAGACTAGCATCAGCCGATGCGAAGGTATGAACTCTGTAGAACCTCGAGAAAGTGTGCAAAGACAACCAGGTAGCCGCCTTGCAAATCTGCGAGGCCGAGGCTCTATTCTCGACAGCCCAGGATGCCCCAACAGAACGGGTAGAATGAGCCACAAGCCTGAAAGGAGGAATCTTCCCCTTACAGCGATAGGCTTCCGAAATGGCGGACCGAATCCACCGAGAAATGGTGGCCTTGGAAGCAGGTTGTCCCTTGCGACGACCTTCCGTAAGGACGAAAAAGGAATCACACTGACGAAACAAAGAAGTGATGGAGAGATAAGATCGAATAGCCCTAACTACATCCAGCTTGTGTAGTAAGTGCTCCTTAGAATGAGAAAAAGCAGGACAAAAAAAGACGGGAGGACAATGTCCTCATTGAGATGAAAGGCCGAAACCACCTTAGGCAAAAAAGGAAAGATCTGGCCGGAAAACAACCTTGTCCTGGTGGATCACCAGAACCTGAGAACGGCAGGAGAGAGCTGCCAATTCAGACACCCTCCTGATGGAGGTGATAGCAATAAGAAATGCCACTTTCCAAGAAAGGAGGCGGAGAGACACCTCTCTAAGGGGCTCAAAGGGTTTACCCTGGAGGGCACTCAGAACCAAATTCAAGTCCCAAGGGGGAGAGGGTGACCGATAAGGAGGAACAGCATGCGCCACTCCTTGGAGGAAGGTCCGGACATGAGAATTAGAATCCAGGGGCCGCTGGAAAAGAATAGCAAGGGCCGAAACCTGACCTTTAACCCCTTAAGGACACAGGGCGTACACATACGCCCTCATTTCCAAGTCCTTAAGGACACAGAGCATATGGATACGCCCTGCACATTCCCGGCCCCCGCCGCTAGCCGGAGGGGAGCCGGATGCCTTCTGAAATCGTTCAGCAGGCATCCCGGCATATCGCCCAGGGGGGGGACGATCGATGTGCTGCGATTCCGTTCCCCGCTGCTCGCCGAACAGGGATCGGAGCCGGATGTCTGCTGATTTCAATCGCTGAAGGACGCCGGTAACTACTTACTGGCGTTCTGCAGCGGTTCTGGGTCATCAGGGTCACGTGTGACCCGGATATAGATTGTGACTGGTGGTGTAGTATACACCACCAATCACCATCCGTACTGTACTGGGGGCTGGCATTGTGGCCACCCCCCTCAGTACAGTTGTGATTGGGTGGCCAAAGTGGCCACACCAATCACATAGTAATGGGAGTGGATGGTGGGGGCTAGGAGCATGTTGCTCCGTTCTGCCCGCCATTCCACAGAGATCTGGCGAGCAGGACGGAGCCCCGTGCTGCCCACCATCAACTCCGTTGAAAAAAGTGCCCCTTGCCCCCTTTCTGTGTCCCCTTGGCACAGAAATCACCCAAAAAACACCCAGGGTTAGCTTTAGATTTTTGTTTTGTTTTTTCAGCGTACCTCAGTGGGTGTCCATGGGTCCGTAGCACCTTTAGCTGCGTGACCCCGGCCCTGCTGGGTCGCTGCGGTCTGCCACCAGCGTTTTTTTTTGGCGCAGATTTTTTTTTTTCCCTAAGCGTGTGTGGACCCTCTTAGTTATAAAAGAGCGGTCCGCCACCGTTTGTTAAAGCCCACCCGCCGCTGACCAGTCCCGTAGTACTGATCAGCGTTTTTTTTTGTGGTGCCGGCGCTTTCTTCGCGTTTTCTAGCTTTTTTTTGCACCCATAGGTGGTCCGTGCCACCAGTAGCAGGCGTGTACTGTGTGGCCGGACCTTAACTGTGTGTACACGGCGTGCCTCACCGCTGTCAGTGATTTATTACTGATTAGCTTTTTTTGGGGTTCAGGTGGGTGCTTTTTTTTCGGGGTAAAGAGTTTATTTTATTTTTTGTTTTTTTGTGTGGGGTCTGTGAACAAGCCACCAGCCACTGTTCTGGGCTGAGTGGCCAGACCCCCCACTGACTTCTGCGCCCCCTGCCGCCACAGGCGCTAATCAGTGCGCACACCACTGATTAGATAAACGCTTATTTTTTGGCACAGGGCTTTATTGCGCTAGAAGTCCCCCTTTAAAAAAAAATAAAAAAAGTCCCCTTTTTGTTTTATATTTTTTTCTGTTAGGGCGGGTTAGTTTAGTTAGGTTATGGAGGGTTAGGGAGGTAGTCTCGCACCACACCACACCCCACCCCACACAGCACAGCACACACACCAATTAAGTTTCCCCCCCCCCCCCCCCACACACACACACACACACACACACACACACACGTATCCCCATTAGAGTAGGGAAATGGCCCGCAGATCGTTTTCGGCGGAGGAGGCATATGCCATAATTGCCTCAGACACAGAGAGCGGCTCAGAGAACGAAGACCCCACCTTCCTTATTTCATCGTCCTCCTTATCATCTAGTTCAGATGATGAGCCACCAAGGCGGCGGAGACGCTGCCGTCCGGCGCCGCAAACCTCCTCTGCCCTTGACCCTGTGCCCCATGCTAGTATGAGTCCCCCTGGCGCTCATACTAGTGAAGCCCCCCAGCCAAGATCACTGGAACATCGTACTGGAGAACTTGTCTAGACTCAGCCAGCGGACCACGAGCCGTGATTACAGAGTTTGTTGGCGACTTAGGAATCAAAATTAACATCGCCGGGTTCACTGAAAAGGACTTTTTCGGTCATTTTTTCAGTGACAACTTTGTTTATTTGATGGTTACACAGATGAATCTGCATGCCCAACAGTTCATCGCCGCTAACCCGGGCTCATATTTAGCTAGACCCGGCAGCTGGACTCCAGTTGATGCAGCCAAAATGAGGACCTTTTGGGGCCTCGTGCTGCATATGGGTATAGTTAAAAAACCCAGTGTCAGGCAATATTGGAGTGGGGACTTCCTTTACCAGAAACCCCTGGACAGTATGGCCATGCTCCAGGTTCGAGGCCATTCGGAGAGGTTTGCATTATGCTGATAATGCGGCATGTCTCCCCCGAACTGATCCCGCGTATGACCGCCTGTATAAAATCAGGCCAGTCAATCAATCACTTTGGGGCCAGATTTTGGGAGGCCTATGTCCCGGGGCGGGAGGTCGCTATTGATGAGTCGCTCATCAGCTTCAAGGAGAGACTCAGCTTCCGGCAATACATCCCGACCAAGTGAGCGCGGTATGGCGTGAAGATGTATAAACTTTGCGAGAGTACCTCCGGGTACACTTGCAAGTTTATATAGTGTATGAGGGACGAGATTCCCGTTTTGAACCCCCAGAATGTCCCCCCACTCTGGGTGTTAGCGGGAAAATCGTTTGGGGCTTTTTGCACCCATTGCTAGATAAAGGTTACCACCTTTACGTGGATAACTTTTATACTAGTATCCCTCTCTTCACATCACTCGCCGCCAGATCCAGCTTGTGGGACAGTCCGGAAGAATCAAGGAGGCCTTCCGCCCCATCCCCTACATGCTCCTATCCCCCGGTGTGAGTCCCGTGCCTTTTCCCATGAGAACCTGTTGTTGGTCCGGTATAAGGACAAGATGGATGTCCTTATGCTCACCACAATTCATGGGAATGGCAGCACCCCTGTCCCTGTGCGAGGTACCGCGGGACCGGTCCTCAAGCCCGATTGTATTCTGGACTACAATCGGTATATGGGGGGAGTTGATCTTTCTGATCAAGTCCTCAAGCCATATAATGCCATGCGGAAAACACATGTATGGTATAAAAAGGTTGCGGTCTACATGGTACAGGTTGCCATGTACAACTCTTTTATACTGTACAAGTACGCTGGCAACACAGGGACATACCTGGAGTTTCAAGAGGTAGTTCTAAGGGCCCTCATCTTTGGTGACCGCCAAAGAGCGGGTCAAAACACCTCTGGAACTTCAGTGCCCCGGATCGTCCCCGGCCAACACTTTCCAGGTGAGGTCCCCCACACTGGAAAGAAGGGATGATCTCAGAAAAAAATGCAGAGTGTGTCACAAGAGGGGGATTTGTAAGGACACTTGCCATGATCATTCGGGCCTCTGCATTAAAAACTGCTTCAGGGAGTATCACACTTCCATGGAGTACTACACTTTTAATCCTTTTTCCTGATTTTAATTCCCCAGAATTCGGCTCCAATGTACCAGTCCAGGGTACATTGTCTTCAAAATTTAATACCAAAATACCCTACCCCCAAAAAATCAAACCCAAAACCTCTTTCCCAATGCCCCTCATAATATCTTTGTCCCCCAAAAAATGGGTCATGGAACACAGAGACAACAGCATTGGAGGTGTGCAGTTGCCTCAAATGCGCAATGCTCTCTCTCCCCACCTGAGCGGGTTGCGCATTTGAGGTAACAGAATAGGGACGGCCCCACACATCCCCTTCCTAGAATGATGATTCAGAGTATAGGGTTTGGGGCGGGCATCATTTTTACTTTTGGCTGTACTCTGGGTCAACATTCTGGGAAAATAATTGGCATATCAGTTCAAAATTTGCAATTTTCTTCCCCCCAGATTACTCTTCATCCATTCCTGGAAAATAAATGAAGGGAACACCCGTCGGTTCCAAATCTCCACTTCACCCTATACACCTTCCCTAGGGGGTGTACTGTTTGTAATAGATTCACATGTGGGTGTTCCTTTCTTGTATTTTCCTCTGAATGTATGTAACTGGTCCTTAACAAACATCCGCCTCAAATGTGAAGAGTTCTCGCTGAGCTCTGTCGTATTTCCAGGCGACAATTCAGAGTCACATCTTCGTTGTTCCTAGAAAATTGAAGAAGAGCATAGGTTGAAAATTGCAATTTTCAAAAGCTACCCTTCATCTATTCCTGGAAAAACAAATTTAGGAAACACCTGTGCTTTAAAAATGTCCTCTTTACCCCTATACCCATTCCTCAGGGTGGGTACTTTCTGTAATGGTGTCACATGTGGGTGTTTCATTTTTGTATTTTCCTCAGAATGTATGTAACCGTCAGCTACTGATATGCCATAGGCCACAAATACAAAGTGACCTCTATGACTTCTGAGCCTTGTTGTGCGCCCGTCCAGCATGTTACCCCATATGTGGATGTATTTTTATAGTCAGGGGAAAAAGCCCTCCAAAATTTGTAACCCAATTCCTCATATTACCCCTTGTGAAAATGTTAAAAATTGGGTAACCCCAGCACTTTAGTGTAAAAAAAAATCTAATTTTCCAATTTATGGCCCACTTTTCAAAAAACCTGTGAGGTGTTATTTCCCACTGTACCCTTGTTACGTTCATTGAGGGGTGTAATTTCTAAAATGGTGTCACATGTGGGTTTATTTTTGCTTTTGGGGGCTTTATAAATGCACATGACCCCGACTTCAATTTCAACAAAATTTTCACTCCTATTCTGAGCATTGCAGTGCGTCCACAGAGCAATTTACATCCACATATGGGGTATTTTTTTTTCTCAGACAAAATTTTTCTACAAATTTTGGGGGCCTTTTGCCCTATTACCCAATGTGAAAATGAAACATTTGGGGTAACACTATCAATATAGTGCAAAAAAAAAAAATCAAAATGTTTCACTTTTACGGCCCACTGTTCAAAAAAACCTGTGAGGTGTAAGTACTCACTGTAACACTGTTACGTTCCCCAAGGGGTCTAGATTCCAAAATGTGATGCCATGTGTTTTTTTTTGTTGCTGTCCTGGCACCATAGGGGCTTCCTAAATGCGGCATGCCCCCAGAGCAAAATTTGCTTCCAAACAGCCAAAATGTGACTCCTCCTCTTCTGAGACCTGTAGTGCGCCAGCAGAGCACTTTTCACCCCCATATGGGGTGTTTTCTGAATCGGGAGAAATTGGGCTTCAAATTTTGGGGGGGTATTTTCTGCTTTAACCCTTTTTAAAAATGTAAAATTTTTGGGAAAACAAGCATTTTAGGTACTTTTTTATTTTTTTTTACATTTGCAAAAGTCATGAAACACCTGTGGGGTATTAAAGCTCACTTAATTCCTTGTTACGTTCCTCAAGGGGTCTAGTTTCCAAAATGGTATGCCATGTGTTTTTTTTTTTTTTTTTTTTTTTGCTGTTTTGGCACCCTAGGGGCTTCCTAAAGGTGACATGCCCCCCAAAAACCATTTCAGAAAAATGTTCTCTCCAAAATCCCCTTGTCGCTCCTTCCCTTCTGAGCCCGCCGAACACTTTACATAGACATGAGGTATGTGCTTACTCAAGAGAAATTGGGCTACAAATACAAGTAAAAATGTTCTCCTTTTACCCCTTGCAAAAATTCAAAAATTGGGTCTACAAGAACATGCGAGTGTAAAAAAATGAAGATTTTGAATTTTCTCCTTCACTTTGCTGCTATTCCTGTGAAACACCTAAAGGGTTAAAACACTTACTGAATGTCATTTTGAATACTTTGGGGGGTGTAGTTTTTATAATGGGGTCATTTATGGGGTATTTCTAATATGAAGACCCTTCAAATCCACTTCAAAACTGAACTGGTCCCTGAAAAATATCGAATTTGAAAATTTTGTGAAAAATATGAAAATTGCTGCTGAACTTTGAAGCCCTCTGGTGTCTTCCAAAAGTAAAAACACGTCAATTTTATGATGCAAACATAAAGTAGACATATTGTATATGTGAACCAAAAAGAAATTTAATTTGACTATCCATTTTCCTTACAAGCAGAGAGCTTCAAAAATTAGAAAAATGCAAAATTTTCATTTTTCATCAAATTTTGGGATTTTTCACCAAGAAAGGATGCAAGTTACCACAAAATTTTACCACTATGTTAAAGTAGAATATGTCACGAAAAAAAAACAATCTTGGAATCAGAATGATAAGTAAAAGCATCCCAGAGTTATTAATGTTTAAAGTGACAGTGGTCAGATGTTCATAAAATGCTCTGGTCCTTAAAGGGGTATTCCGCCCCTAGACATTTTATCCCCTATCCAAAGGATAGGGGATAAGATGTCAGATCGCCCCGATCCCACTGCTGGGGACCCCCGGAATCCCCGATGCGGCACCGCGCTATCATTACAGCACAGAGCGAGTTAGCTCTGTGCGTAATGACGGGCGATACAGGGGCCGGAGCAGCGTGACGTCATGGCGCCGCCCCTCGTGACATCACGGCACGTCCCCTTAATGAAAGTCTATGGGAGGGGGCGTGACGACCGCCACGCCCCCTCCCATAGACTTGTATTGAAATGGGCGGGCCGTGACGTAACGATGCTCCGGCCCCTGTACCGCCCATCATTACGTGCAGAGCGAACTCGCTCTGTGCTGTAATGATCCCAGGGGTCCCCAGCAGCGGGACAGCGGCGATCTGACATCTTATCCCCTATCCTTTGGATAGGGGATAATATGTCTAGCGGCGGAATACCCCTTTAAGGTGAAAAAGGGCTTGGTCCTTAAGGGGTTAAGGGAACTGAGAGACAACCCCAGTTCCAAACCCGACTGCAAAAAGGAGAGAATACGGGGAACCGAGAAGGTTACAGGGGATAAGTCCTGAGCTTCACACCAACGAAAATAAGACCGCCAAGTACAGTGGTAAATTCTTGCGGAGGAGGGCTTACGAGCCCTGAGCATGGTGTGAATGACTTGGGAAGAGAACCCGAGGGCCCTCAAAACCGCGGTCTCAACCGCCCACGCCGTCAAATGCAGCGACTGTAAATTGGGGTGGCAAAGAGGGCCCTGAGAGAGCAGGTCCGGACGGAGCGGAAGGCACAGTGGAGCGTCGTCCAGGAGCCCAACTAAGTCGGCGTACCACGACCTTCGGGGCCAATCTGGAGCTACCAGAATGGCGGGGACGTCCTCTGTTTTGAGCTTCCTCAGAACCCTGGGAAGGAGCGGAAGGGGAGGGAACAGATAGGGTAGGGCAAACCCCGCCCAAGGAATCACTAGGGCGTCCACGGCCAGAGCCTGAGGGTCCGGGGACTTTGACACAAAAGGAAGGATCTTCCGATTGTGCCGGGACGCGAAGAGGACCACGTCTGGAATGCCCCAGAGGTCGCAGAGTTGCGCGAAGACCTCTAGATGTAGAGACCACTCGCCGGAGTCGGGTGAGGACCGACTGAGGAAGTCCGCTTCCCAGTTGAGCACTCCCGGAATGTGAATCGCCGAAATGGCCGGAACCTTGCTTTCCGCCCAGATGAGAATCTTTGTCACCTCGGCCATGGCTGCCGAGCTGCGAGTGCCGCCTTGTTGATTTATGTATGCCACAGCCGTGGCGTTGTTCAACTGGACACGGACAGGACGGGACTGAAGCCGGGACTCCAGCCGGGACACCCAATGAAAAAAACTAAGGTAGACAGAAGAGAAGGCCGGGATCTGTTGGCGCATACAGCAATGATGCTCAGAAATCCAGTTAGGATAAAGGTTCTGTTTATTGCCAGATTTTAGACGCGTTTCGAGGTTTCTACCTCTTTCTCAATAAAAACATAGGCTTCTAACATCCTTAAACATACAGGTGCTTTTTAAAAGGAAAAAAGCCCGCGAGTGTAACCGGACCGCCCCGTGTGAACAGCGCTGTTCAGTGACGTGGCCGGCGCACTCCGAGCATGTAAACACAAAAATGTAAACAAATACACGTGGTTGTAAAATGAGTGTGGACATTACTAAAACATGAATTAAGCCCTATGCATATTAAAAGTTTGTATAAAATCAAGTAAGCTGAACGAGCCTTGTTCGTAAATACATATATGTCCAAACCATAACAATTAGTAAATAAGATGTGGGGCGACAGCGGTTCAAACACCGCTGGCTCTGCGATATTTGTTGATAGCATGTCCCATCCGGCTTCTTAGTCTGGAGGGACCCGGTATGTAGCCCATTTCTATGTGTAGACTAACTTTTAAATGTAGACTACTGGATAGAGGGATATAAAATAAATAAGTGTAATCCAGCATGGAGGGATACAGTCGGGAGATGAATTAAGGGGAGCAGGGTGTTTAACCCAGGTGGGGGTATATTTTAAAGAATAATTCTACAGTGCTGGGACTCTACTAAAAGGCTATAATATTTTAGCGGAGATGTTATTCAAGGGATTGCTATGGAATATTGTATCCAGATGATAAAAAGGTATAACTACATGTTCTTAAACAATGTATCGGAATAATAATGTGGTGCATCAATGTAAAACAGATACTTTAACTAAAAGGGGGGACATTATAGCCTTGCACCATAAGGGAAACCGTATATAAAAATACAATGTATCCGCATATTGCAGCGATGGTGTTAACCTATAAAGAATTGAATGTCTCAAAGAGTACGTGTCTGCCTATAATGGTGGGAAAATATAATCCAATGGCTGGGTAGGTGTGTATGGTTTTATATATACACAGGTAGGTATGGGTTCTAGCAATAAGATATTTATAGCATGGTGAAAGCTGTTTTTTTTGCATGAACTCACCACATATTAGAAGGAATGGTACTGGTATTGTAAGTAAGCCCAGTTGAATATGGGGGGGGGGGGGGGAGACACAGTGATCCAATTTTAGACATTTTCTAAACATTCGTTAAGACCTAGTGGTTGGAGTGTATTCATCTTGAAAATCCAAAATGATTCCCTCTTGCACAGGTTGTTAAGCGGTCTGTAGAGTCCTCTGGGATTTGTTCAAGGGCTGTCACTGTAAAGTCCCTGAATTCGCTGTTGTGTGCTTCCAGAGCATGTCTCGACACGCTGTGCTTCAGGTATTTAGAAAGGACATTGTACCTTTGTCCATTAAATCTATTTCTAAGGGTTTGTGATGTACGGCCAATGTATTGTAGTTGGCAGGTACACTCTATTAGGTAAATTACGTGAGTTGAACCACAGTCTATAAGTGTTTTAATGGAAAATGTTTCACCTGCTGGAAAATGTTGTTGTTTTGTCTTTCATGTTCACACATAACTTACATGATCTGTTCTTGCATTTGAAACAGTATCCAATATGTCCAGGGTTCCTGTTCCTATCCCCTTCTTTTTCAATTTGCTGGGTGCAATGTTATTCTTAATAGTCTGTGCTCATCTATACGTAAATCCAGGTTTCACTGGAATGGTCCCCAATGATAGCCCCAATAGTGTTAAAACCCGCAGAGTAATCAGTAATAAAATTGAATCTGAAATCTGTCTCATTCTTCTTTCCTTTTTTATGTACAGCATCATTTGTCCGAGAGGTTAGTGCTTTCTGATATGCTGTTTTTACAATCTTCCTGGGGTACCCCTTCTCCTGAAGTCTTTTCTCTATTATCCTACTTTGGCTCTTGAAATCTGTTATTTTCGTGCAGTTCCGACTCACTCTGTAGAATTGTCCGTATGGTACGCTTTCATTCCATTTCTTTTAAAGGGGTACTGCGGTCCTAAGACCTCTTATCCCCTATCCAAAGGATAGGGGATGAGATGTCTCACCGCGGTTGTCCCGCCGCTGGGGACCCCCGCAACCTTGTAATCGCCACCCACCAGTTTGAACTGCACGCTGCGGTGGAACTGCACGACACTAACTCACTAACAGCCGGGTGGCAACTACGGGGCATCGTGAAGTCACGCCCCCTCCCATAGACTTGCATAGTGGGGGCGGAGGGTGGGTGACGTCACACGGGGGTGGAGTCAAGACTTCACGATACTCCGGCCCCGTGGTCGCCACCTGGCTGTTTGTGAGCTGGCAACGCAGCTAAAACAGGTGGGTGGCGTATACAAGATTGAGACATCAGGGCCGGAGTACCCCTTTAACATTAGAAGAAAAGAACAGTTTTCAGTATCAATCTCTAATCTCTAGACAACACACTTCCTTTAACGACTATACAGCTTAATGCACAGAGGCATACCTCCACGTCAGATGTCACAACTGGTAGGAGTGTATGCCTGGACAGACATTTTAACTGATAACTAAAAGATCATGTTAACAAAACTTGAGAATGGGATGGAGCACAATAACTATTTAGAATATTGTTGAGGAGTGGCAGGGTTACCTTGTGCAGGTTCAGATGGCTTTCCAAATAGGTTTGAAGTCTGCTGAGGTGCAGTAGGCTGTGCTGATGAACTGGCAGTAGTCATAATGTTTGCAGAAAGTGATGTTCCCATACAAAAAGCTAAAGAGAACAAGTAAAGAAACAACAATACCATTATACAAAAAAGGCAGCACAGAAAAGGGTGTTCATACAAATTTTTGGACAAGCAGACAAAATAGAAAAATTAATTCTTATTAGAATTATCGATTATGTGCTTTGATGACCGCTTCCCTTTGTCTATCAGAGTTTTTATTTTTTTTAATTTTTTTGCTTGTCACTTTTACAGAAATCAACCTTGAAAAAAGCCAGCAACAAATTCAGTTAGGCTTTGGCTACCTGGCTCCTGGGATTAATCCAGTTCTCGATGAACGGACCAGTTCTTGACCAAGGCATTATATGGGCACAGTGTCTTCTTAAAAAGGAAACTGACATTCTGTTCACCCGCACTAAACCCAATACACTGGGTTATACTGTGGGTGAACAGCAGTTATATGAAGTGTCACTTGCATAAATAGGTCCAGCCGTTTTACATACGCCCTGCATCCTGAGTCCTTAAAGGAGTACTCTGGAGTACGTAAGTAAGTAAGGAGTAAGTCTTTAAGGACGTAGGGCGTACAGGTACGCCGGTCGGAACTCTGGTCCCCGCGGCTAGCCGGTTGTGGACCGGACCGGGATGCCTGCTGAAATCATTCAGTAGGCATCCTGGCACATCCTGAGACCCCCTCCCCCCCCCATGTTGGCGACCACCGCAATTGGTTGGTCAATTCAAAATGGCGATCTGAAGAGATTCTGGGTCATACGGGTCTACAGTGACCCAGAAAATAAGGGGGACCAGGAGTGTTCAATACACCCCCGATCCTCCTGAAGGGATAGGAGTGAGGTGGCAGGGGTGCCACTCCTCCTATTGCTCAGTCAGAAGTGACTGACCAATAGCAGATCGGGGGGTTTAAAGTTCGGTTCCCCCGATCTGCCCACCCACGGTATTCAGGGCAGAACGGAGGAACTGTAGTGTGACCGGCAATCCTCCTGACTACGGAAGCTGGTGAGTTGCCTAGCATCATCTGGAGGGCTACAGTTTGGAGACCACTATACAGATGTTGCAAAACTACAACTCCAAGCATGCCAAGAAAGCTGTTTGGGCATGCTGGGATTTGTAGTTTTGCAACAGCTGGAGGGCTACAGTTTAGAGATCACTGTGCGGTGGTTTCTAAACCGTGGCCCTCTAAATCTTGCAAAACTACAACTCCCAGCATGCACGAACAGCAAACGGCTGTCTTGCCATGCTGGGAGTTGTAGTTGCGTACCTCCAGCTGTTGTATAACTACATCTCCCAGCATGTACTGATCGCCAAAGGGCATGCTGGGAGCTGTAATTCTCCAACAGCTGGAGGCACACTGGTTGGAAAATACTGAGTTCGGTAACAGAACCTAACTAAAGGTTTTCCAACCAGTGTGCCTCCAGCTGTTGCAAGAGTACAACTCCCAACATGCATGGTCTGTCAGTACATGCTGGGAATTTCAGTTTTGCAACAGCTGGAGGTTCGCACATCCCCGCCGCAGGGCATAGTTCTAGCGGGAAACTCACTGGAAACCCCAGCCCGTGTGAATGTACCCTTAAAACTACCATAAAATAGAAAAAAGGTAAAAAACTACATATACACCCTCTTAAACTGTCCCCCACCAATAAAAATGAAAAACGTATCGTACGGCAGTGTTTCCAAAACAGAGCCTTCAGGTGTTGCAAAACAACTCCCTCCAGTATTTCCAGATAGCCATTGAATGTCCAGGCCTGCTGAGAGTTTAGCAACAGCTGGAGGCACCCTGTTTTGGAATCACTGGTGTAGAATACCCCTTTGTCCACCCCTATGCAATCCCTAATTTAGTACTCAAATGCGCATGGAGCTCTCACTTCGGAGCCATGTTGTATTTCAAGGAAACAGTTTAGGGCCACATATGGGGTATTTCCGTACTCAGGAGCAATTGCGTTACAAATTTTGGGTGGCTTTTTCTCCATTTACATCTTATGAAAAGGAAAAGTTGGGGTCTACACCAGCCTGTTAGTGTGAAAAAATGTAACATTTTACACTAACATGCTGGTGTTGCCCCATACTTTCTATTTTCACAAGAGGTAAAAGGAAAAAAAGACCCCCAAAATGTATAACGTAATTTCTCCCGAGTACGGAAATACTCCATATGTGGATAGAAAATGCTCTGTGGACGCACAAGACTCGGGAGTGAGATCGCATTATTTTACAGTGGTTCTGACATAAACACAAAAAAGTAAATACCCACGTGTGACCCCATTTTGGAAACTACACCCCTCACAAAATGTAACAAGGGGTATAGTGAGCCTTAACACCCCACAGGTGATTGACAAATTTTCGTTAAAGTTGGATGGGAAAATGAAAAATAAAAATGTTTAACTAAAATGGTGGTGTTACCCTAAATTTTTCATCTGAGTACATAAATACTAGGGATCGACAGATTATCGGTTTGGCCGATAATCACGATTTTGGGCATTATCAGTATCGGCAATTACCTTGCCGATAATGCCTCGCCCCCCCCCATTGCCTCCCCCATCACCAGTTTTATAATTACCTGTTCCCGGGGCCCAGGGTCCACGCTACTTCTGGCTCCTGCTGCGTCCTGCGTTACGCTGTGCGCAATGACGAGTGACGTGAAGCGACATCACCATCAGTGCGCACAGTGACAGCTCAGGAGGACGCCACCGGAGCCAGATGTAGAGTAGACCCAGGTAATTATAAAACAGGGAATGGGGGAGGCAATGGGGACAGAGCGGTGCGGTGGGGCGGTAGGGGGCGCGCAGAGGTGCGGCAGGGCAGTGATAGGACTCAGGACCCCCGGACAGGCAGGGGGAGAGAAGCGGGTGGCGGTCTATGGCACCGCAAAAGCCACTGCAGTTCATTGATTTAAAGCGCCCGCTTTAAATCAATGATCTGCAGCAGTGTCGCGGGGGGATAAATAGCCGATAACTTATACCGGAATATCGGTATAAGTTATCGGCTATCGGACCTAACCTCCACTGATTATCGGTATCGACCCTTATAAACCGATATCGGTCGATCCCTAATAAATACCCCATATGTGGATGTAAAGTGCTCTGTGGGAGAACTACAATACTCAGAAGAGAAGGAGCGCCATTGGGCTTTTGGAGAGAAAGTTTGTCTGGAATTGAAGGACACGTGTGTTTACAAAGACCCCATGGTGCCAGAACAGTGGACCCCCCACAAGTGACCCCATTTTGGAAACTACACCCCTCACGGAATGTAATAAGGGGTACAGTGAGCATTTACGCCCCACAGGTGTCTGACAGATTTTTGGAACAGTGGTCCATGAAAATTAAAAGTTCTGGCACCACGGTGAGCTTTGTAAATGCACAAGGCCACTTGACTGCCACACACGGCTTATTTCCATACTCAAGAAATGGGGTTACAAATTTTGGGGGGCATTTCCTCCTATTACCCCTTGTAAAAATGTAAAATTTTGGGGGGAAAAAACAGCATTTTAGTGAGAAAAAAATATATATATATTTCATTTATACATCAGACTTTAACGAAAAGTCATTAAACACCTGTGGGGTGTTAAGGCTCACTGCACCCCTTGTTACCTTCCTTGAGGTGTGTAGTTTCCAAAATAGTATGCCATGTTTTTTTTTTTTTTGCAGCTCTGGCACCATAGGGGCTTCTTAAATGTGACATGCCCCCCAAAAACCATTTAAGAAAAACTCACTCCAAAATCCCATTGTCGCTCCTTCCCTTCTGAGCCCTCTAGTGCACCCACAGAGCACTTGACATCCATATATTAGGTATTTCCTTACTCGAGAGGAATTGGGTAACAAATTTTAGGGCGATTTCTCTCCTTTTACCCCTTGTAAAAATTCAAAAGCTGGGTCTACAAGAAGATGAGAGTGTAAGAAAGATTTAGAATTTTCTCCTTCACTTTGCTGCTATTCCTGTGAAGCACCTAAAGGGTTAACAGGCTTACTGAATGTCATTTTGAATACTTTGAGGGGTTCAGTTTTTATAATTGGGTATTTCTAATATGAAGGCCCCTCAAATCCACTTCAAAACTGATTTTTTCATTTCATGTTCCTGCACATTACCAGCACACAAAAAAGGTGTAGAAAAATCCTTCACTTACACCTACAATGATATATGCCAGCCATTTTATGTGTGAATCAATATATAATTTAGTTTGCATATCCATTTTCCTTATAAGCAGAGAGTTTCAAAGAAAAAAAAAATGCAACATTTTTTAAAATTTTCATCACATTTTTGAATTTTTCACCAAGAAATGATGCAAGTATCGACAAAAATTTACCACTAACAAAGTAGAATGTCACAAAAATCGGAATCAGAATGAAAAGTAAAAGCATCCCAGAGTTATTAATGCTTAAAGAGACAGTGGTCAAATTTGCAAAAAAGGGCTGTGTCCTTAAGGTGAAAATGAGCTGCGTCCTTAAGGGGTTAAAAACAATGGTTACTGGTAGCAGCAATGCCAAGTCTTCGGTGCGCAATTGCAAGCAGGGAGCCAACTTGCTGAACTTCACTACCTCTTCTCTAAGCCTTGCAATTTCCACCCTGGATATGCATATTCAATTTTCCTGACACCTAGTGACTTGAGAGGCTGCGGCCATGTGATCGCTCTGCGCACTGCATTTCTGAGTGTGGCGAGGGAGTTGTGCCTTTTAGCAATGCAGCTACCGAGTGCAATAACTTTAAAATGACTGGAATGATTTATGTAAGCTAGCATCTAACTTTGAAACTCTCTGCTTGTAAGGAAATTAGACATGCCAAATAAATGATATATTGATTCACATATACAATATGTCTACTTTATGTTGGCATCATAAAGTTGACATGTTTTTACTTTCGGAAGACATCAGAGGGCTTAAAATTTCAGCCGCAATTTCCCAATTTTTCACAAAAATTTCAAATTCAGAATTTTTCAGGTACCAGTTCAGTTTTGAAGTGAATTTGTGGGTCTGTTAGAAATAACCCATAATTGACCCCATTATGAAAACTGCACCACTCAAAGTATTCAAAATGACATTCAGAAAGATTGTTAACCCTTTAGGTGTTTCACAAGAATAGCAAAGTGGAGGAGAAAATTCTAAATCTAAATTTTTTTTTTACACCAACATGTTCTTGTAGACCCATTTTTTCATGTTTACAAGAGGTAAAAGGAGAAAGCTCCCCAAAATTTGTAACCTAATTTGTCTCGAGTAAGGAAGTACCTCATATGTGGATGTAAAGTGCTCTGCGAGCGCACTACAGAACTCAGAAGGGAAGGAGCGACAATGGGCTTTTGGAGAGCCAATTTTTCTGAAATGGATTTTGGCTGCCATGTCGCATTTAGGAAGCCCCCATGGTGCCAGAACAGAAGAGGGGGAAAAAAAATAAAAATAAAAAAAAAACACATGGCATACTATTTGGGAAACTAGACCCCTCAAGGAACGTAACAAGGGGTATAGTGAGCCTTAACACCCTACAGCTGTTAGACAAATTTTTGCAAAATTTGGACGTGAAAATGAAAAATTTAATTTTTTTCACTAAAATGCTGGTGTTAGCCCAAATTTTTCATTTTCACAAGGTGTAATAGGAGAAAATGTCCCCCAAAATTTGTAACCCCACTTCTCTCGAGTAAGGAAATACCTCATATGTGGATGTAAAGTGCTCTGCGAGTGCACAAAAAACACACATAGCACACTATTTGGGAAACTACACCATCAAGGAACGTAACAAGGGGTATAGTGAGCCTTAACACCCTACAGGTGATTGACACATTTTTGCGTTAAAGATGTACGTTAAAATGTTAAATTTTTTCACTAAAATGCTGGCGTTACCCCAAATTTTTCATTTTCACAAGGTAATAGCCCCCCAAAATTTGTAACAGCATTTCTTCTAAGTAAATACCCCATATGTGGATGTGAAGTGCTCTGCGGGCGAACTACATGGCTCAGAAGAGAAAGAGTGCCATTGGGCTTTTGGAGAGAGAATTTGGTTGGAATGGAAGTCGGGGGCCATTTGCGTTTACAAAGCACCTATGGTGCCAGAACAATGGTCCCCCCACATGTGCCCCAATTTGGAAACGAAACTCCTCACGGAATGCAATTAGGGGTGCAGTGAGCATTTACACTCCACTTACGTTTCACAGATCTTTGAAACAGTGGGCTTTGCAAATGAAAAATTATATTTTTCATTTTCATGGACCACTGTTCCAAAAATCTGTGGGGTGTAAATGCTCACTGTACCCATTATTACAATCCCTGAGGGGTGGAGTTTCCAAAATGGTGTCACATGTGGGGGGTCCACTGTTCTGGCAGCATGAGGGCTTTGTAAACGCAAATGGCTTTTAAATTCCAGCCAAATTCTCTCTCCAAAAGCCCAATGGCGCTTCTATTCTGAGCCCTGTAGTGCGCCAGCAGAGCACTTTACATCCACATATGGGGAATTTCCTTACTCAGAAGAAATGGTGTTACAAATTTTGAGGGGCTTTTTCCCATTACCCCTTGTGAAAATGAAAAATTTGGGGTAACCCCAGCATTTTAGTGAAAAAAGAAAAATGTAATTTTTCATTTTGACGTCCAACTTTAACGGAACTTTGTCAATCACCTGTAGGGCGTTAAGGCTAACTGTACCCCTTGTTACGTTCCGTGAGGAGTGTAGTTTCCAAAATGCGGTCACTGTTTTTTTTTTTGCATTTATGTCAGAGCCGTTGTAATTATCAGCGACCCTGTGCATATCACAAATTTAGGCCTCAAATGTACATGGTGCTCTCTCACTCCTGAGCCATGTTGTGTACCAGAGCATTTTACGTCCACATATGGGGTATTTCTGTACTCGAGAGAAATTTCATTACTTATTTTGAATGTCTTTTCTCCTTTTATCACTTGTAGAAATTAAAAATATACGACAAAACCAGCATGTCAGTGTAAAAAAAAATTTTTTTTTTTTTACACCAACATGCTGGTGTAGCACCCAATTTCTCATTTTCACAAGTAGTAAAAGTAATGCAAATAAGTAATGCAATTTCTCCTGACTACAAAAATAACCCCTATGTGAACATGAACTGTTGCCTCTAAATATGAGAGTGCTCAGGAGTGAGAGCACTCCATGCTAATTTGAGGCTTAAATTAGGGATTTGTACAGGGGAGGCTGACCGTTGCAAAGATTGAGAGGGCCTCGCATAGAGGGTGTGTGTCGGGGGCACGTCCTCCTCACATGCGACTTTAGGGCCGATTTGCGACATGTATATTTCTGCACCCGGCACAATGGCGGCCACAAAGCCACTTGATTTACTGCATTGATGAAAGGCCTAGCCAAAAAAGCATTGGCGTGTTGAGCCACAAACTTGGGTGCACAAGTTCTTATGAGCCACTATCAAATTGACAAAGTCCTTACTGAAAAATTAAAAGGTAAAGTCAGTTTCAGAGAGAACTGCCAGGTCAATTTGGATTCCCAGGTGTCCAACAAACCCAGGAATCTGTGGTTCATAACCTTCTGGAACTTGGGTCCGGATGGGGTTACCTATATGGGAAGATAGGGAAAATTGTATAGGGACAGGAAACACTTTTATGGGGGAAAGGGACACTAGTTTGGGGGGGGCGCTCTACTGGCATTGCCCTGCGGCGTTACCTTCTAGGTGGCTCATCATGCTGATCAATGATTATTTACTGATCAGTACTTTTTTGGGTGCAGGTTTTTTTTTCTTTTTTAAACTTTTTTTGTGGGCAAACAACCCTTAAAAAAAAAAAAAAAAAAAAAAAAAAAGAGTGGAAAAAAAAGTGCTGATCAGTAATAAATCTCTGATCAGCAATCATGGCAGTCTGCACACGGGGAAAGGCCGGACCAAGCAGTGCAAAACAGCAGAACAGACACTGGTGGTATGGTTGCAAAAGCCCCCTCAAAAAAAGTGCAAAAAAAAAAACAAAAAAAAAAAGCTAGGGCCAGCAAACTGATGGGTCAGATCAGTGATCTCCAAACTGTGGACCTCCAGCTGTTGCAAAACAACTCTCAGCATGCTGGGAGTTGTAGTTTTGCAACATCTGGAGGACTGCAGTTTGGAGATCAACTTTTATTTAGGAACAAACTTAGACCAGTGGTCTCAGATGATGGCTGTACGGGCATGCTGGGAGTTGTTTTTTGCAACATCTGGAGGGCCACAGTTTTGAGATATGTGCATGGTGACATTCAGCTGTCCTAGACAGCTGATGTCACCTATGCAGGATCACTAGGAGGGGTAACAGGGGGTCTTTTTATCATACAAAGATACACAGCTCTGATTTCCACCCTGATCTCCATGCACTGAGGAGATCGGAGCTGTGAAAGGCAGTTTTCTGCAACTGCCTTTGCTGTGATTGGCCAATCAATCCAGATTGACCGATCGGGGGCGGGGACAACTGCAGGGGTTCCCACTGCCAATGCCTGTGACGATCAGCTGAAATCACTTCTCTGTCACAGCAGGTTTACATGCTGTGACAGTTTAGCTTTAGGACGAGCCAACTCGTCCTTAAGCATCAAGTACCTGCTGATTAGGACAAGCCAGCTTGCCCTGTGTAGGCAAGCAGTTAATCCAGTGTATTGAGTTTAGTGAGGGTAAACAGACTATCAGTTTCCCTTTAGCAAATTAATAAAAGATTAATTGAAATACCTGGTGTCTGCACTGTATTACTTGCTGCCTGAGTGGTTGCCGGTATTGTTGCTGTAGTAGGGGGTACAGATGCTGTCACAGCACCTGTAAAATTGAAGCCGCCACCACCACCAGTACTAGCAGGTGCATTGATGGGCTGAGCAACTGCAGTACTAAAAGTGAAGCCAGGTGTCTGAGTTGTTCCACTGAGGCCAGTCCCAGAAGATGGCTGTGTCGCTCCGCCTAGTCCCAACTTAGGTACAGTGTTCCTAAAAAATAAAGACATCAAGCTGTTTATTCTAAAATACAATAAAAGAAAATAGAGATCAAATTGTAATAAAAAAAAAAATCTGTCTGGCGACCATCTGGCAGTTTAATGCATTGTTGGGACAGGTCTGCCAGAGAACTACTAATTTTGGCTTTGCAGTCATGAGATGTGGACAGGGTTTGTTGTTGTGAGAAGCAATTGAGCGTTATCTTTTAAGTACCTTTTGTGTTTCCTGTCCCCAAACCATGAGTGCCACATATAGTGAGGTCCTGTTGCAGCTTTTAAATGATAGTCATGTGGGTGGCACAGTGGCTCAGTGTCCAATCAAGAACATCTACATGGAACTTATAGGTTCTATCCATATTGGGTTTCTAGCAAGTACTTTGTTTACCTAAAAGAAACAAATCATGGATCAGCTCTCCACTATGTACCGCAGCAGGAAATGGTGTAAGGTACGGAAGCACGGATGCAGGAAACCACTATTCCCCATAGACCTAGGGCATGTAGAAAGTGAAGTGTCCAGCTCCCAGTGGAAAGGCCCAATAAAACTTATCGTTTAATTCTACATATTAAAAATAAGATCTTTCAGTAAAAAACGGTAAATGACATGTCACTCTAAAACATAGGAGTGAAAAGTTGACGCGTTTCGAGCCTAAGCTCTTAATCATAGCAAAGATAACAACAAGGGAGCTTGTATACCAACGTACATTTGGAAAATGAAACATACACACCTTGTTGCTAGTCCAATTCCCGGTTTCCCAAAACCAGAACTGACGTAACACTAACAAGACGTCAACTCCAGTTCACAGATGATGGTAATTCTGAATGTTACAAAAGTTGCACCCAAAGCCTGTTCCTGGAGAAAAGGAATAAGGGCTGTGCGTGCAGTATTCATGTGTCACGATTTTTTTTTTTTTTTTTTTATATGCATATATTTTCTCTTTGTTGTCCAATAAGCAATGCATGGTATTTTACATACGTGATCTACATTTTCGGCATTGCAGTTTACCAAAATGCTAATTTTTCTCATATATAATGGAGATCTGCGATCCGGCGTAATCATCATATTGCTGTTTTGTGAAATGGAGATTTATTAATATATTTATGTTCATAATATATCGCAGATCACAATTCATACTATGCTGCTTTTAAACAACACAAGGAATTGCACGCACTGCCCCTTTTTTCCTTTTGCTCTAGGAATGGGCTGTGGGTGCAACCCTGCAGTGTTCGATCTGGTTTAATATATGCCTTTGACACTAAAGTTGTTTGAGATGCACTTTTTCATATTTAATGGAGATCAGCCATTCAACACAAGCATTGTATTACTGTTTGTAATATGTATATGTTTCACTTTTTATATCATGAATAAAAATGAATAAAAATCTATCAAAAAGTCCAATCAATACAAAAATGGTAACTATAAAAACTTCAGATTTAGGTGCAAAAAATGAGCCCTCATACCGGCCCGTACGCGGAAAAATAAAAAAAAAATCATCATCTTCTGACACCTATAACGTTATGTATAAATTTTCCTGCATGTAGTTATGACTATTTTCAGAAGGACGACAAAATCAAACCTATATAAGTATGGACCTACAGAATAAAGATAAGGTGTCATTTTTACCAAAAAATGTACTGCGTACAAACGGAAGTCCCAAAAGTTACAAAATGGAATTTTTTCTTCAATTTTGACGCACAATTTTTTTTTAGTTTATCTGTAGATATTTTGGTAAAATGACTAATGTCACTACAAAGTAGAATTGGTGGCGCAAAAAATAAGCCATCATATGGAATTTTATGTTCAAAATTGAAAGCGTTATTTTTAGAAAGTGATGAGGAAACAATGAAAATGCAAAAACTGAAAAACCCTGCATCCTTTAGGGGTTAAGTACCAGGGAGCAAAGGCGTACCTGTACCCGTACAGGACCAAGGGCTTATGGATACGCCTTCTGTACCTGGGTCTTAAGGATTTCTATCAGCAGGCACCCCGCGCAAATGCCCAGGGGGGGGGGGGGTCATCAGATCCCCCCCATGTCGGCGGTCGGCGCAATTCGCAAGTGAATTCACACTTGCGATTTGCGCCGATTCAAGGTCACACCGGTCTATGGTGACCCGGAATATAAGGTGGATCGCGGTTGTCCAAGACACCCACGATCCCCCTGAAGGGATAGGAGTGAGGTAGCAGGGGTGCCACCCCTCCTATTCCTGCTATTAGTCGTCAAAAGCGATGACCAATAACAGATCGGGGGCGGGGGGGGGTTAACTTTCGTTTTCCTTGTCCTGCCCAACCACAATAGGCATGGCAGAAGGAAGAACCCGAAGGGGACCGGGCACCGAAGATCCACTTACCCATGGGTGGAGGCTGCGGGACGTGATCAGCGGCGGTGATCCGCGCAGGCGGCATGTCGTGCGGCTGGCTCCCTGGATCCGACGGAAGCCAGTAAGTTGCCTAGCAACATCTAGAGGGCTACAGTCTGAGACCACTATACAGTGGTCTCTACACTGTAGCCATCCAGATGTTGCAAAACTACAACTCCCAGCATGCCCAGACAGCTGTTTGGGCATGCTGGGATTTGCAGTTTTGCAACAGCTGGAGGGTCACAGTTTAGAGACCACTGCACAGTGATTGTACGTATTGTACGGCAGTGTTTCCAAAACGGAGCCTCCAGCTGTTGCAAAACAACAACTCCCAGCATTTCCGGACAGCCACTGAATGTCCAGGCATGCTGGGAGTTTAGCAACAGCTGGAGGCACCCTGTTTGGGAATCACTGGCGTAGAATATCCCCTATGTCCACCCCTATGCAATCCCTAATTTAGTCCTCAAATGAGCATGGCGCTCTCTCACTTCGGTATTTCCATACTCTGGAGAAATTGCACTAAAAATTTTGGGGGGCTTTTTCTCCTTTTACCACTTATGAAAAGGAAAAGTTGGGGGCTACACCAGCCTGTTAGTGTAAAAAAAATAAAAAAAATTTACACTGACATGCTGGTGTTGCCCCATACTTTTTATTTTCACAAGCGGTAAAAGGAATAAAAATAAAATAAAATAAAAAAAAAGACCCCCAAAATTTGTAATGCAATTTCTCCTGAGTACAGAAATACCCCATAAGTGGGCATAAACTTCTCTGCGGGTGCACAACAAGGCTCAGGAGTGAGAGCACACTATGTACATTTGAAGCCTAAATTGGTGATTTGCACAGGGGTGGCCGATTTTACAGCAGTTCTGCCATAAACGCTAAAAAAGAAATACCCACATGTGACCCCATTTTGGAAACTACACCCCACACGGAACGTAACAAGAGGTATAGTGAGCCTTAACACCCCACAGGTGTTTAATGAAAATTCTTTAAAGTTGGATGGAAAAATGAAAAAAAAAAAATTTTGTCACTAAAATGCTGGTGTTAACCTAAATTTTTCATTTTCACAAGGAAAAAAAAATAGCAAAAAAGCCCCCCAAAAGTTTTAACCTCATTTCTTCTGAGTAAGAACATACCCCATACGTGGATGTAAAGTGCTCTGCTGGCGCACTACAATGCTCAGAAGAGAAGGAGCACCATTGGGATTTTGAAGAGAAAATGTCCAGAATTGAAGCCCCCATAGAGCCAGAACAATGGACTCCATATTTTGGAAAATACACCCCTCATGTGATGTAACAAGGGGTACAGTGAGCATTTACGCCCCACAGGTATCTGACAGATTTTTGGAACAATAGTCCGTGAAAATGAAAAATTTTATTTTTTATTTGCACAGCCCACTGTTCCAAAGATCTGTCAAACTCCAGTGGGGTGTAAATACTCACTGCACCCCTTACTAAATTCTGTGAGGGGTGTAGTTTCCAAAATGAGGTCACATGTTGGAGGGGGGGGTTCAACTGTTCTGGCACCACGGGGGGAATTTGTAAAACACACATGGCCTCCTACTTCTATTCCAACCAAATTCTGTCCCCAAAAGCTCAATGGTGCTCCTCCTCTTCTGAGCATTGTAGTGTGCCAGCAGAGCACTTGACATCCACACATTGGATATTTCCATAATGGGGTTACAAATTTTGGGGGTCATTTTCTCCTATTACCCCTTGTAAAAATGTAAAATTTGGGGAAAAACCAACAATTTAGTGAAACAAATGTTTTTTCTTCATTTACACATCCGACTAACAAAAAGTAATCAAACACCTGAGAGGTGTTTTTAGGCTCACTGTACCCCTTGTTACGTTCCTTGTGGGGTGTAGTTTCCAAAATATTTTTTTTTTTTTTGCTGTTCTGGCAGCACAGGGGCTTCCTAAATGCGACATGTCCTCCAAAAACCATTTCAGCAAAATTCACTTTTCAAAAGCCAAATGTGACTCCTCCTCTTCTGAGCATTGTAGTGCGCAAGCAGAGCACTTGACGTCCACCCATGGGGTATTTCCATACTCAGAAGAGATGGGGTTACAAATTTTGGGGGGGTCCTTTTATCCCTTGTAAAAAAAAAATAATTTGGGGGAAAATAGCATTTTTGTGAAAAAAAATAAAATCATTTACACATCCAACCTTAAAGTCGTGAAATACCTGTGGGGTGTTAAAGGGAACCAATCACTAGTTTTACCCTATATAATCAGTGGCAACACATAATAGAGGTTAATATCACGTGTTCTGCCATGTCTGGATTTCCGCTGGTACATCTATAAATGTGAAGTAAACAACTTTTATAAATGGTCACATGCTGTATGTAAATGAGGCTCAGTCCGGCGTGCGGCTGCTAAAGTAGTCATGGCTACCAGAGCAGTAATCACGCCTATTCAGGCTCAAATAATACCTATCTAGGTATGATTCAGCAGCTCAGTCAGGGTCTGATGTCATTTCTTAGAGGTAGGCTGTCAATCATGTCTAAATAGGAGTGATTAGAGCCTGAATGAGCGCGAGTACAGCGTGGGGAGCCGTGACTACTTCAGCAGGCCGCATGCCTGGTGACTACTTGAGCATGCCTGGTGACTACTTAAGCCTCATTTACATACTGCATGTTACAGTTATTAAAGTTGTTTTTGCCACATTTACAGAGGTGCCAGCAGACATCCAAACATGGTAGGACACATGATATTAACCTCTATTACGTGTTGCCACTCGTTATATATGGTAAAACTTAATGACTGGTTTCCTTTAAGGCTCACTGGACACCTTGTTACATGCCTTGAGGGGTGTAGTTTCCAAAATAGTATGCCATGCCATGTGGGTCTTTTTTTGCTGTTCTGGCACCATAGGGGCTTCCTAAATGTGACATGCCCCACAAAAACCATTTCAGCAAAATTCACTCTCCAAAATGCCACTGTCGCTCCTTCCCTTCTGAGCCCTCTAGTGCACTCGCCGAACACTTGACATACACATGTGAGGTATTTCCTTACTCGAGAGAAATTGGGTTACACATTTTAGGAAGATTTCTCTCCTTTTACCCCTTGTAAAAATTGAAAAACTGGGTCTAAAAAAACATGACAGTGTAAAAAATTAAGATTTTGAATTTTCTCCTTTAATTTGCTGCTATTCCTGTGAAACACCTAAAGGGTTAACAAACCTTTTGAATGTCATTTTGAATACTTTGAGGGGTGCAGTTTTTATAATGGGGTAATTTGTGGGGTATTTCTAATAAGAAGGCCCTTCACATCAACTTCAAAAGAGAACTGGTCCCTGAAAAAATGCGATTTTGAAAATTTTGTGAAAAATTGGAAAATTGCTGCTATACTTTGAAGCCCTCTGATGTCTTCCAAAAGTAAAAACATGTCAACTTTATAATGGAAACATAAACTAGACATATTGTATAAGTGAATCAAAATATAATTTATTTGGAATATTCATTTTCCTTATAAGCAGAGAGCTTCAAAGTTATAAAAATGCTAAATTTTCTATTTTTTCATCAAATTTTGGAATTTTTCACCAAGAAATGATGCAAGTATCGACAATATTTTACCACTAACAAAGTAGAATATGTCCCGAAAAAACAATATCGGAATCAGAATGAAAGGTAAAAGCATCCCAGAGTTATTAATGCTTAAAGAGAAAGTGGTCAGATGTTCAAAAAAATGTCCGGGTCCTACAGTGAAAATTGGCTGGGTACTTAAGGGGTTAAAGGGGGTACTCCGGTGGAAAACTTTTTTTTTTTTTTATCACAGTGGTCTCCAAACTGTGGCCCTCCAGATGTTGCAAAATTACAACAGACAGTCCGGGCAGGCTGGGAGTTGTAGTTTTGAAACTCACAGAAGCTGCAGTGAAGATAACTTTACGGCGATCTTCACTGTAGCATCTGACACTGCCGCCGCACCACTTGCCTTACAGATTTGTAAATTACTTCTATTAATAAATCATAATCCTTCCAGTACTTATTAGCTGCAGAATACTACAGAGGAAATTATTTTCTTTTTGGAACACAGTGCTCTCTGCTGACATCTCTGTCCATTTAAAGAACTGGCCAGAGTAGGAGAAAAAACCCATAGCAAACATATGCTGCTCTGGACAGTTCCTATAATGGACAGATGTCAGCAGAGAGCACTGTGGTCATGATGTCAGCAGAGAGCTCTGTGTTCCAAAAAGAAAAGAATTTCCTATGTAGTATTCAGCAGCTAATAAGTACTGGAAGGATTACGATTTTTTTAATAGAAGTAATTTACAAAACTAACTTTCTGGCACCAGTTTATTTATAAAAAAAATAAAAAAAAAATAAAAAGGAAAAGAAAAATTAATTAGTTTTCTGCCTTTAACCCCTTAACCTTTTGGGGGCACCCTTGATCCCTGGTACTTAAAGCGTACCCGTCAGATCACTCAAAAAAAAAAAAAAAAAAAAAAAAAAAAAACTGTTATATGTTTTAAGTGTCCTTAAAAATGATTCGTGTCCTTAAAAATGATTTCAGGGACTTAGGCCGCAAGCTTAAGGAAAGGACCTCCAAGGTAGTATTTTCTGAAATACTACCAGTACAACGAGCCACACCAGAGAGGCAGCGGGAGATCAGGGAGGTAAACAAGTGGCTCAGAAGCTGGTGTAGGAAGGAAGGGTTTAGGTTCATGGAAAACTGGGCTGACTTCGCTGTCGGTTACCGGCTCTACCGTAGGGACGGGCTGCTCCTCAATGGGGAGGGTGCAGCTTTGCTTGGGGAGAAGATGGCTAGAAGGGTGGAGGAGTGTTTAAACTAGGGACTTGGGGAAAGGGAACCTACAGCAAAGAGGGGGAAGATAGTGTAGATAGAGAGGTGGGAATTATAAATGTACCTGGGGGTGGAGCGGAGGGAGGGGTTAGAATAGTTAATAGGAATAGGCTTCATAGGAAAATAAAACTTACACCCTTGAATCCCATTAACCCCAATAACATAAAGGATGGAAATGTAAAGTGTATGTTCACAAATGCCAGAAGCCTAGCAAATAAAATTGGGGAGCTTGAGGTCTTGATACTGGAGGAACATATTGATATAGTTGGGGTCACTGAGACATGGCTGGACTCCTCGCATGACTGGGCTGTCAATCTGCAGGGGTTTACATTGTTTCGCAAGGATAGAATGAACAGAAAAGGTGGTGGAGTCTGTCTGTATGTAAGAAGTGGTATGAAAGTCAGTGTGAACGATGCCATAGTGTGTGATGATTTTGAGGAGGTGGAGTCACTGTGGGTAGAATTACAAAAGGAGGGAAATATTGAAAAAATAATATTTGGGGTAATCTACAGACCCCCTAATATCACTGAAGAGATAGAAGTTCGGCTTCCTAAACAAATAGAGAGGGCCGCCCGGGCAGGTACAGTGGTAATAATGGGAGATTTTAACTATCCAGATATAGATTGGGGTCCGGGGTTGGCTAAAACTACAAAGGGGCGACAATTCCTAAATTTATTGCAGGATAATTTTCTGGGCCAGTTTGTGGAGGACCCAACAAGAAGTGATGCCTTGTTGGATCTGATCATTTCCAACAACGCAGAGCTGGTTGGTAATGTAACTGTGCGGGAAAACCTTGGTAATAGCGACCACAATATAGTTACTTTTGACTTAAAATGTAGAAAACAAAGACAGGCGGGGAAGGCAAAAACATATAACTTTAAAAAGGCAAACTTCCCTGGGCTGAGGACTGCACTACAGGACATAGACTGGGGAGAGGTGTTGTCAAATACTGATACAGAAGGTAAATGGGACATCTTTAAATCAACTCTAAATAACTATACAGCTAAATATATACCAAAGGGGAACAAATATATACGATTAAAACTAAATCCTACATGGCTGACAAATTATGTTAAAAGAGCAATAAACAAAAAAATAGCCTTCAAAAAATACAAATCTGATGGGTCAGCGATAACATTTAAACAGTACAAAGAGCTTAATAAAATCTGTAAAAATGTAATAAAAACAGCAAAAATTCTAAACGAGAGACAGGTGGCCAAAGAAAGCAAAACTAATCCTAAATATTTTTTTAGATATATAAATGCAAAAAAACCAAGGACAGAGCATGTAGGAGCCCTTAATAATGATAATGGGGAGGTTGTCACAGGCGATCGAGAGAGGGCGGAGCTACTGAATGGGTTCTTTAGTTCTGTATACACTATGGAAGAAGGAGCTGACATTGGCCAGGTCAGTGCTGGTAACACATCATGTAATGTACTGAACTGGCTTAATGTAGAGATGGTACAAGGTAAGTTAAGTGATATAAATGTAAGCAAATCTCCAGGGCCAGATGGATTGCACCCAGGAGTTCTTAGAGAGGTAAGTTCAGTAATATCTGTACCCCTGTTCATGATATTTAGAGATTCTCTGGTGTCTGGTATTGTGCCAAGGGACTGGCGCAAGGCGAATGTGGTGCCAATCTTCAAAAAGGGCTCTAGGTCTTCCCCAGGAAACTATAGACCGGTAAGTTTAACGTGCATTGTGGGTAAATTGTTTGAAGGACTTATAAGGGATTACATACAGGAATACATTAGGGATAATTGTATTATAAGTGATAGCCAGCATGGGTTTACTAAGGATAGAAGTTGTCAAACCAATCTAATTTGCTTTTATGAAGAGGTGAGTAGAAGCCTTGACAGAGGAATGGCTGTGGATATAGTGTTTCTGGATTTTGCTAAAGCATTTGATACTGTCCCTCATAGACGTCTGACAGGTAAATTAAGGTCTTTGGGTTTGGAAATTTTAGTTTGTAACTGGATTGAACACTGGCTCATGGATCGTACCCAGAGAGTGGTGGTCAATGATTCGTACTCTGATTGGTCCCCGGTTATTAGTGGTGTACCCCAAGGTTCAGTACTGGGCCCGCTGTTTAATTTATTTATCAATGATATAGAGGATGGTATTAACAGCTCTGTTTCTATCTTTGCAGATGACACCAAACTTTGTAGCACGGTACAGTCTATAGAGGATGTGCATAAGTTACAAGATGACTTGGATAGACTAAGTGTCTGGGCATCCACTTGGCAAATGAGGTTCAATGTGGATAAATGTAAAGTTATGCATCTGGGTACTAATAACCTGCATGCATCATATGTCTTAGGGGGGGAATAAACTGTCAGAGTCACTGGTAGAGAAGGATCTGGGTGTACTTGTAGATCACAGACTACAGAATAGCATGCAATGTCAGGCTGCTGCTTCCAAAGCCGGCAGGATATTGTCATGTATCAAAAGAGGCATGGACTCAAGGGACAGGGACATAATACTCCCCCTTTATAAAGCATTGGTACGGCCTCACCTGGAATATGCTGTTCAGTTTTGGGCACCTGTCCATAAAAGGGACACTGCGGAGTTGGAAAGGGTGCAGAGACGCGCGACTAAACTAATATGGGGCATGGATCATCTTAGCTATGAGGAGCGATTAAAGGAGTTACAAGTGTTTAGTCTTGAGAAGAGACGTTTAAGGGGGGATATGATAAACGTATATAAGTATATTAATGGCCCATACAAAAAATATGGAGAAAAACTGTTCCAGGTTAAACCCCCCCAAAGGACGAGGGGGCACTCCCTCCGTCTGGAGAAGAAAAAGTTTAGTCTCAAGGGGCGACACGCCTTCTTTACCGTGAGGACTGTGAATTTATGGAACGGTCTACCTCAGGAACTGGTCACAGCAGGAACAATTAACAGCTTTAAAACAGGATTAGATACATTCCTGGAACAAAACAACATTAATGCTTATGAAGAAATATAAAATCCCATCCCTTCCCCAATATCGCGCCACACCCCTACCCCTTAATTCCCTGGTTGAACTTGATGGACATATGTCTTTTTTCGACCGTACTAACTATGTAACTATGTAACTATGTTGCTCAGTAGAGATGAGCGAACTTACAGTAAATTTGATTCGTCACGAACTTCTCGTCTCGGCAGTTGATGACTTATCCTGCATAAATTAGTTCAGCTTTCAGGTGCTCCCGTGGGCTGGAAACGGTGGATACAGTCCTAGGAGACTCTTTCCTAGAACTTTATCCACCTTTTCCAGCCCACCGGAGCACATGAAAGCTGAACTAATTTATGCAGGATAAGTCATCAACTGCCGAGCCGAGAAGTCTCTATTTCTCAGTATCTCATCCTGATCATGTACATGTACTTTGTGTCTGTGACCTACATTTCTCTCAGAATTAGCTTTATTTCTGAAATACCTTAATTTTGTCCACCAGAAGCAGGGGGGGCGGATACTCACTGTGATAACCACTCCCCCTCCTCCCTCTCCTCAGTCCCAGTGTGCCTTCAGCTGTTGCAAAACTACAGCTCCCAGCATGCCCACACATCATTTGTCTGTGCAGGCATGCTGGGAGTTTTAGTTTTGAAACAGCTGGAGGATATGATTGTAGTCCCCCTTTATCACACACACACACACACACACACACTGGCTTCATATATTCTTACACACACATTAGACACACTGATATACACACATACATACTTTCTCTTCTGCAATGCATGTTTCTGCCTCTCTCATTGATGTCTGCTGTGTGAGAGTGGGCAGCAGTCTTCCTGCCCCTCCCCTTCTCTTCACATGAGTCTGCAGTGTGTACAGCCCCTCCCCCCTCCAAAACATCCTGGAATCCAGGATGAAGCAGTGTAGACAAAAGCACTGAATGCATTCCAGAAGACGGGGGGGCTTTTTCAGTGATACTGAAACATTTCTAATGAAAGCAGTTGCAAAACCTTTTGCATGCTTTACAACATATAAGTTTTTATATCTGACAGTGTCTATTTAAAAAGGCCCAAGGGTGTACCTGGAGCTGTCAGAGACCGCACCGATCATCCTAATGGATTGGAGCGAGGTGGCAGGGTGCCACCTCCTACTATCCCCTGCGATTGGCCGGTCGGCGGACTGATCGGCGAATCACAGGGCAGGGGTGGGGGTGAACATTCATTTCCCCTGCTCTGCCCGCCCCTGGATGTCTGGGCAGAGCGGGGGAAAGATGGCGGCGAGGTGCGAGGGCCGTGGATGCGGCGGCCGTTACCTGGGGACAGGTGACAGTCACGTGGGGACCAGAACCAGCAGCAGGCAAGTGGTGCGGAGGCGGTGTCAGATGCTGCAGTGAAGATTGCCGTAAAGTGATCTTCACTGCATATTCTAGGAGTTTCAAAACTACAACTCCCAGCATGCCTGGACTGTCTGGGCATGCTGGGAGTTGTAGTTTTGAAACATCTGGAGGGCCAGTTTGGAGACCATTGTGCATTGGTGTCCAAACTGTAGAGCTCCAGATGTTAATTCAAAGCATGCTGAGACCGTCCAGGAATGCTTGGAGTTGAAGTTTTGCAACATCTAGAGGGCTACAGTTTGGAGACCACTACACAGTGGTCTCCAAACTGTTCTCCTCCAGTAGTTGCATAACTACAACTCCCAACATGTCCTTCGGCTGTCTGGGCATGCTGGGAGTTTTAGTATTGCAACAACTGGAGGCACACTGAGAAACATTGTATTTTTCCTAACTCAGTGTTTCCCAATATATGTGCCTCCTGCTGTTGCGAAACTAACTTCCAGCATGCACGCTGGGAGTTGTAGTTATGCAACAGCTGGAGGCACACTGGTTGGGAAACACAGAGTTAGGAAACAGACAGTGGTGCAGAAACACTGCGGTAGTCTCTTACCTTACTCAGTGTTTCCCAATCCCAATCAGTGTGCCTCCAGCTGTTGCATAACCACAACTCCCAGCATGCACGGTCTGTCAGTGCATGCTGAGAGTTGTAGTTTTGCCCCCCTCAAACGTGAATGTATAGGGTACATTCGCACGAGTAGGGGTTTACAGCAAGTTTCCCGCTTCAAGTTTGAGATGCGCTTTCTGCTGCAGCGGGAAACACACTGTAAACCTCCGCCCTTGTGAATGTACCCTAAAGACACTACACTAACCCTAAATAAAGAGTAGAACACTACACATTACCCCTATGAAAATCCCTAATTTAGGCTTCAAATATGCGTGGCGCTCTCACATCAGAGCCCTGTAGTATTTCAAGGCAACAGTTAAGGGCCACATATGGGGTATTTACTACTCGGGAGAAACTGTGCTACAAATTTTTGATGGCATTTTCTCCTTTAACCCCTTATGAAAAGGTAAAGTTGGGGTCTACACCATCCTGTAAGTGTAAACTTTTTTTTTTTTTTTTTTTTTTTTTAACACCAACATTCTGGTGTTGCCCCATACTTTTCATTTTTATAAGAGGTAAATAGAAAAAAAAAAGACACCCAAAATTTGTAACACACTTTCTCCCAAGTACGGAAATACCCCATATATGAACGTAAAATGCACAACAAGGCTCAGGAGTGAGAGCGCACTATGTACATTTGAGGCCTAAACTGGTGATTTGCACAGGCGTGGCTGCTGGTTACAGTGGTTCTGACATAAACACAAAAAAATAAACACCCGCGTGACCCCATTTCGGAAACTACAGTGAGCATTTACACCCCACAGGTGTCTGACAGATTTTTGGAACAGTGGTCTGTGAAAATAAAGAATGTCATTTTTCATTTGGACTGCCCACTGTTCCAAAGATCTGTCAAACGCCAGTGGGGTGTAAATGCTCACTATACCCCTTATTAAGTTCCTTGAGGGGTGTAGTTTTCCAAATAGTATGCCATGTGGGGTGTTTTTCGCTGTTCTGGCACCATGGGGGCTTCCTAAATGAGACATGCCCCCCAAAAACCATTTCAGCTAAATTTGCTTTCCAAAAGCCCAATGTCGCTCCTTCCCTTCTGAGCCCTCTAGTGCAACTGCAGATCACTTTACATCCACATATGATATTTACTTGAGAGAAATGGGGTTTCAAATTTTGGGGGATATTTTCACCTATTACCCCTTGTGAAAATGAAAAACTTGGGTTAACATCAGCATTTTAGGTAAAAAAATTAAATGTTTCATTTTCACGTCCAGCTTTATTGAAAATTTGTCAAACACCTGTGGGGCGTTAAGGCTCACTGTACCCATTGTTACGTTCCTTGAGGGGAGTATTCCAAAATAGTATGCCATGTGGGGTGTTTTATTTTGCTGTTCTGGCACCATGGGGGCTTCCTAAATGCGACATGCCCCAAAAAACCATTTCAGCAAAATTCGCTCTTCAAAATCCCATTGATGCTCCTCTTTTGAGCCCTCTAGTGCACCCACAGATCACTTTACATCCACATATGAGGTAGTTCCTTACTCGAGAGACATTCAATTAAAAATTTTGGGGGGCTTTTTCTCCTTTTACCCCTTGTAAAAATAAAAAATATGGGTCTACATGAACGTTTGTAAAAAATACAGATTTAGATTTTTTTCCTCCACTTTGCTGCTATTCTTGTGAAACACCTAAAGGGTTTCTGAATGACATTTTGAATACTTTGGGGGATGTAGTTTCTATAATGGGGTCATTTATGGAGTATTTCTCCCAGAAAAGCCCCTCAAATCAACTTCAAACTTAACTGGTCCCTGAAAAATTCTGATTTTGACATTTTCGTGAACAATTTGAAAACTGCTGCTATATTTTGAAGCCCTCTAATGTCTTCATAAAGTCAAAACATGTCAACATAAAGTAGACATATTGGGGGAGATTTATCAAAACCTGTCCAGAGGAAAAGTTGCCCAGTTGCCCATAGCAACCAATCAGATCCCTTCTTTCAGTTTGCAGAGGCCTTGTTAAAAATGAAAGAAGCGATCTGATTGGTTGCTATGGGCTACTCAGCAACTTTTCCTCTGGACAGGTTTTGATAAATCTCCCCCATTGAATTTGTAAGTCAATATAAAATGTATTTGGAATGTCCATTTTCCTTACAAGCAGAGGGTTTCAAAGTTAGAAAAATGCAAAATTTTCTAAATTTTCATGAAATTTGGTGATTTTTCACCAAAAAAGGATGCAAATAACAACGAAAATTTACCACTATGTTAAAGTAGAATGTGTCACAAAAAACAGTCTCGGAATCAGAATGAAAGGTAAAAGCATCCCAGAGTTATTAATGTTTAAAGTGACAGTGGTCAGAATTGCAAAAAAAAATGCTCTGGTCCTTAGGGTCAAAATGGGCTCGGTCCCCAAGGGGTTAACTACCACGAACGTAAATGTGCAACCTGGCTTGGCGGTACTTCGCGCACCAGGACGTACATTTACGTCCTGTGTATGACTGCGAGCATCGGTGGGGTGCTTGCGTCATACACGGCATGTTCCGGCTGCCATCAGCAACCGTGGACCCGCCGGTAATGGCAGACATCCACGATCACGTGGATGCCCGCCATTAACCCCTAACATGCCGTGATCAGTACAGATCACGACATCTGCGGCAATGCTCATGTTAAAATAGATGATCTCGCTGCGGGCGATCCGGTCATCTGTAATGGAGGATGGAGGTCCCCTCACCTGCCTCCGTCCGTTTCCTCGGGTCTTCTGCTCTGGTCTGAGATCGAGCAGAGCAGAAGACGACCGATAATACTGATTAGTGCTATGCTCTATGCATAGCACTGAACTGTATTAGCAATCAAATGATTGCTATAGATAGTCCCCTATGAGGACATAAGTGTGTAAAAAAAAAAGTTGAAAAAAAAAAATAAAATAAAAAAAAAAAAGTTAAATCCCCTCCCGCAATAAAAATGAAAATTGTACATTTTACCCCCAAAAAGTGTAATTTTTTTTAAAATAAAAATTTGGTATAACCACGTGCGTAAATGTCCGAACTATCAAAATATAATGTTAAAGGGGTACTCCCGTGGAAAATTATTTTTTAAATCAACTGGTGCCAGAAAGTTAAACAGATTTGTAAATTACTTCTATTAAAAAATCTTAATCCTTCCAGTACATATTAGGGGCTAGATACTACAGAGGAAATGCTTTACTTTTTAGATTTGTCTGATGTCATGACCACAGTGCTCTTTGCTGACCTCTGCTGTCCATTTTAGGAACTGCCAGGAGCAGGAGAAAATCCCCATAGCAAACATATGCTGCTCTGGACAGTTCCTAAAATGGACAGCAGAGGTCAGCAGAGAGCACTGTGGTCATGACATCAGAGAAATCTAAAAAGTAAAGCATTTCCTCTGTAGTATATAGCCCCTAAAAAGTACTGGAAGGATTAAGATTTTTTAATAGAAGTAGTTTAAAAATTCTGTTTAACTTTCTGGCACCAGTTGTTTTAAAAGTTTTCCACGGGAGTACCCCTTTAACCTGTTAAGGACAATGGACGTACACGCAGGCACCCCGCGCAAATGCCCAGGGGGGTCAGACACAAACACACCCCCCCCCCCCCCTGTCGGCGATCTGCGCAAATCGCAAGTGAATTCACACTTGCGATTTTCACCTATTCCGGGTCATACGGGTCTATGGTGACCCGGAATATAAGGGGGATCGCGGTTGTCTAAGACACCTACGATCTCCCTGAAGGGATAGGAGTGAGGTGGCAGGGGTGACAACCTTCCTATCCCTGCTATTGGTGGTCTAGACGCGACCACCAATAGCAGATGGGAGGTGGGGGCTTCACTTTCGGTTTCCCCGTCCTGCCCACCCACAATAGGCGGGGCAGGACAGGGAAACGACAGAGGACAGATGCCGAAGATCCACTTACCCCTCGGCGATGGCAGCGGGACACAATCGATGGTGGCAGCAGGCGGCAGAAGAGGACGGTTATGCGGCTCCCTGTATCGTACAGAAGGCGGCGAGTTGCCTAGCAACAGCTGGAGGACTACAGTCTGAGACCACTATACGGTGGTTTCTAACCTGTAGCCCTCCAGATGTTGCAAAACTACAACTCCCAGCATGCCCACATAGCAGTTTGCTGTCTGGGCATGCTGGGATTTGTAGTTTTGAAACATCTGGAGACCATAGTTTGGCGACCACTGTGCAGTGGTCTCTAAAACTGTAGCCCTCCAGATGTTGCAAAACTGCAAATCGCAGCATGCCCAAACAGCAAACAGCTGTCTCGGCATGCTGGGAGTTGTAGTTTGCGTACCACCAGCTGTTGCATAACTACATCTCCCAGCAAGCCCTTCGGTGATCAGTACATGCTGGGAGTTGTAGTTTTGCAACAGCTAGAGGCACACTGGTTGGAAAATACTGAGTTAGGTAACAGAACCTAACTGAAGGTTTTCCAACCAGTGTGCCTCCAGCTGTTGCAAAAGTACAACTCCCAGCATGCACAGTCTGTCAGTACATGCTGGGAGTTGTAGTTTTGAAACAGCTGGAGGTGTGCCCCTCCATGTGAATGTACAGGGTACATTCACACGGGCAGGTTTACAGTAAGTTTCCTGCTTCAAGTTTGGGCTGCGTCAAAATTTTTGCTGCAGCGCAAACTCCTAGCGGGATACTCACCGTAACCCGCCAGTGTGAATGTACCCTAAAAACACTACACTACCACATAATAAAGAGTAAAACACTACACATACACCCCCTTACACTGTCCCTCCCCCCCCCCAATAAAAATTAAAAACGTATTGTACGGCATTGTTTCCAAAACGGAGCCTCCAGTTGTTGCAAAACAACAACTCCCAGCATTTTTGGACAGCCACTGACTGTCCAGGCATGCTGGGAGTTTAGCAACAGCTGGAGGCACCCTGTTTGGGAATCACTGGTGTAGAATACCCCTATGCAATCCCTAATTTAGTCCTCAAATGCGCATGGCGCTCTCTCACTTCAGAGCCCTGTCGTATTTCAAGGAAACCGTTTAGGGCCACATATGGGGTATTTCCGTACTCGGGAGAAATTGCACTACAAATTTTGGGGGGGGCTTTTTCTCCTTTTACCCCTTATGAAAAAGAAAAGTTGGGGTCTACACCAGCCTGTTAGTGTAAAAAAGAATTAAAATTTTTACTCTAACATGCTGATGTTGACCCATACTTTATATTTTCACAAACGGTAAAAGAAAAAAAAAAAAAAAAAAAGACCCCCAACATTTGTAACACAATTTCTCCCGAATACGGAAATACCCCATATGTGGGCGTAAAATGCTCTGCGGACGCAAAACAAGGCTCAGGAGTGAGAGCGCACTACGTACAGTTGAGGCCTAAATTGGTGATTTGCACAGGGGTGGCTGAATTTACAGCTGTTATGACGTAAACGCAAAAAAAAAATACCCACAGGTGACCCCATTTTGGAAACTAAACCTCTCACGGAATGTAACAAGGGGTATAGTGAGCCTTAACACCCAACAGGTGTTTGAAGAATTTTCATTAAAGTTGGATGGGAAAATGAAAAAAATAAAAAAAATTCTGGTGTTACCCTGTATTTTTCATTTTTACAAGGGAAAATAGGAAAAAAAGACTCCCAAAATTTGTAACCCCATTTCTTATGAGTAAGAACATACCCCATGTGTGCATGTAAAGTGCTCTGCTGGTGCAATACAAAGCTCAGAAGAGAATAAGGAGCACCATTGGGATTTTGGAGAGAGAATGTGTCTGAAATTGAAGGCCATGTGTGTTTAAAAAGCCCCCATAGTGTCAGAACAATGGACCCCCCATGTGACCTCATTTTGGAAACTACACCCCTCACGGAATTTAATAAGGGGTGCCGTGAGCATTTACGCCCCACAGGTGTCTGACAGATTATTGGAACAGTCGTCCATGAAAATGAAAAATTATATTTTTCATTTGCACAGCCCACTATTCCAAAGATCTGTCAAACGCCAGTGGGGTGTAAATACTCACTGCACCCCTTATTAAATTCTGTGAGGGGTGTAGTTTCCAAAATGGGGGTCACATGTGGGGGGGGGGTCCACTGTTCTGGCACTACGGGGGGCTTTGTAAACACACATGGCCCATGACTCCCATTCCAAACAAATTCACTCTCCGAAAGCTCAATGGCACTCCTCTTCTGAGCATTGTAGTGCGCCAGCAGAGCACTTGATGTCCACACATGGGGTATTTCCATACTCAGGAGTAAATGACCCCCAAAATTTGTAACCCCATTTCTTCTATTACCCCTTGTAAAAATGTAAAATTTGGGGGGAAAGCAGCATTTTAGTGAAAAAAAATTCATTTACACATCCAAATTTAACGAAAAGTCGTCAAACAACTGTGGGGTGTTAAGGCTCACTGAACCCCTTGTTAGGTTCCTTGAGGGGTGTAGTTTCCAAAATAGTTTGCCATGTGTTTTTTTTTTTTTTTTTGGCTGTCCTGGCACCATAGGGACTTTCTAAATGTGACATGCCCCCCAAAAACCATTTCAGAAAAACTCACTCTCCAAAATCCCATTGTCGCTCCTTCCCTTCTGAACCCTCTACTGCGCCCGCCGAACAATTGACTTACACATATGAGAAATTTCCTTACTCAAGAGAAATTGGGTTACAAATTTTAGGAAGATTTCTCTCCTTTTACCCCTTGTAAAAACTTCAAAAACTGGGTTTACAAGAACATGCCAGTGTAAAAAAAATTAAGAGTTTGAATTTTCTCCTTCACTTTGCTGCTATTCCTGTGAAACACCAAAAGGGTTAACACACTTTCTGAATGTCATTTTGACTACTTTGAGGGGTGCAGTTTTTATAATGTGGTCATTTATTGGGTATTTCTAATATGAAGGCCCTTCAAATCCACTTCAAAACTGAACTGGTCCCTGAAAAATTCAGATTTTGAAAATGTTGTGAAAAATTGGAAAAATGCTGCTATACTTAGAAGCCCTCTGATGTCTTCCAAAAGTAAAAACATGTCAACTTTATGATGTAATCATAAAGTAGACATTGTATATGTGAATCAATATATAATTTGGAATGTCTATTTTCCTGATAAGTAGAGAGCTTCATGAAAAAGTCATGAAAATGCTAAATTTTTCATCAAATTTTGGAATTTTTCACCAAGAAATGATGCAAGTATCGTTGAAATTTTACCACTAACATAAAGTAGAATATGTCACGAAAAAAAAAAAATAAAAAAAAAAATCGCAGAATCAGAATGAAAGGTAAAAGCATCCCAGAGTTATTAATGGTTAAAGTGACAATGGTCAGATGTGCAAAAAACACTCTGGTCCTTAACCCCTCTCCAACGGCCCCGAACAGCCAGAGCCAGCAGGGGTGAGGTGGCACTGGTGCCACCTCACGATCGCCCTGATTCGTCGGCCGGTTTCCCGGCCGACCAATCAGGGCGCCTGCTGCGGGTGTCACTCCCGCAACCCGCTCAGCCCCTCTTCCGGAATACGTGAGCGGGTGCGGGACGTGCACCCCGGGTGCTGGGGACTCCGATCCCCGGCGTCAATGTTGGGATCGGGGCCCCAGGAGCAGCGGCGACGACGAGGGAGTGATGTGATGCAGCTGGATCGTTGGAGGTGAGTGACAGCCTCCTGCTGTTGCTTAGCAACAGCTCCCAGCATGCAAAAAGGGCATGCTGGGAGCTGTAGTTATGCAACAGCAGGAGGCAGACCACCACAACTCCCAGCATGCCCTTATGGGCATGCTGGGACTTATAGTTTTGCAACAGCTGGAGGCACATTTTTTCTATGGAAAAGTGACCTTCAGCTGTTGTGTAACTACAACTCCCAGCTTGCACAAACAGCTAAAGTGCATGCTGGGAGTTGTAGTAGTGCATTTGCTGGTTGCATAACTACAACTCCCAGCATGCCCGTTGGCTGTCGGTGACTGCTGGGAGTTGTAGTTTTGCAACAGCTGAAGGCACACTGAGTTAAGTAGCAAACCAGTGTGTCTCCAGCTGTTGCATAACTACAATCCCCAGCATCCCCAGCCAAAGTAGTATGCCTCCAGCTGTTGCATAACTACAAGACCCAGCATGCCCTTCCGCTGTCCGTACATGCTGGGGGTTGTAGCTTTTGCAACAGCTTTTGCCTCCAGCTGTTGCAAAACTACAACTCCCAGTATGCACTGATAGACCGTACATGCTGGGAGTTGTAGTTTTGCAACAGCTGGATGTTTCAACCCCCCCCCCCCCAAAGTGAATGTACAGGGTACACTCACATGGGCGGAGGATTACAGTAAGTATCCGGCTGCAAGTTTGAGCTGCGGCAAATTTTCTGCCGCAGCTCAAACTGCCAGCGAGAAACTACTGTGAACCCCCCCGTCCATGCGACTGTACCCTAAAAACACTACACTAACACAAAATAAAAAGTAAAAAACACTACATATACACATACCCCTACACAGCCCCCCTCCCCAATAAAAATGAAAAACGTCTGGTACGCCACTGTTTCCAAAACGGAGCCTCCAGCTGTTGCAAAACTACAACTCCCAGCATGCACTGATAGACCGTACATGCTGGGAGTTGTAGTTTTGCAACAGCTGGATGTTCCCCCCCCCCCCCCCCCCAATGTGAACGTACAGGGTACACTCACATGGGCGGAGGATTACAGTAAGTATCCGGCTGCAAGTTTGAGCTGCGGCAAACTGCCAGCGAGAAACTACTGTGAACCCCCGCCCGTGCGACTGTACCCTAAAAACACTACACTAACACACAAAATAAAAAGTAAAAAACACTACATATACACATACCCCTACACAGCCCACCCTCCCCTCCCCAATAAAAATGAAAACGTCTGGTACGCCACTGTTTCCAAAACTGAGCCTCCAGCTGTTGCAAAACAACTACTCCCAGTTTTGCCAGATAGCAACTGACTGTCTAGGCATGCTGGGAGTTTTACAACAGCTGGAGGCACCATGTTTGGGAATCACTGGCATAGAATACCCCTATGTCCACCCCTATGCAAGTCCCTAATTTAGGCCTAAAATGCGCATGGCGCTCTCACTTTGGAGCCCTGTCATATTTCAAGGCAACAGTTTAGGGCCACATATGGGGTATCGCCGTACTAGGGAGAAATTGTGTTACAAATTTTGGGGGGTATTTTCTGCTTTTCCCCTTTTTAAAAATTAAAAATTTTGGGGAAGAGAGGCATTTTAGGTAAAAAAAAATATTTTTTTTTTTTACATATGGAAAAGTCGTGAAACACCTGTGGGGTATTAAGGTTCACTTAACCCCTTGTTACGTTCCCCGAGGGGTCTAGTTTCCAAAATGGTATGCCATGTTTTTTTGCTGTTCTGGCACCATAGGGGCTTCCTAAATGCGGCATGCCCCCAGAGCAAAATTTGCTTTCAAAAAGCCAAATGTGACTCCTTCTCTTCTGAGACCTGTAGTGCGCCAGCAGAGCACTTTTCACCCCCATATTGGGTGTTTTCTGAATCGGGAGAAATTGGGCTTCAAATTTTGGGGGGTATTTTCTGCTTTAAAGAAGAAATCCCATGCCCCAATTTAAAAAACAAAAAAAGCTCATATTAAAGTACATGTTCTTACCTTCATAATGACCTGGTCCCCGTCCAAATTGCCCATTCCGTTCGCCCGCAATCCCAGCTGAAACTCCGTTACTTCCTGCTTCATGTACCTCTCTGTCTTCCGGTCTGCACATGGGTTCCCACAGTTCCTTTCGTTTCTAGCAGGGCTCCAGCCCAGCCTACACTGCCTTACTTCTCCACCGCCTCATTAATGTAATAACGCCCACACATTTCTCTTCTCCCCCACCCTCCCCCGTTCTGCTATCCCCCTAGCTTCCCCAGCACAGGTGGCAGCCTGTGTCATCCAATCCCCACTCATGCACGTGTTCCCCGGCTAGTGATCCAGCTATGTAAGCAGTTTGCTTATCTAGCTTTCATCACTAGTGTCGGAGGAAGAAAGCCCCATCATGGTAAATCAATGTGCACAAGTGAAAGATGCAATACAAAGAAAACAAATATATATTAACCCATGTATGTTTGTGTATATCTATCTATCTATCTATATATATATATATTATACACATACATACATTTGCACATGTGTATGTCTGCATGTGCATATACACACACACACACACACACACACACACTTACACATGTGTGTCTGTATGTGCATGTGTGTTTATATATATATATATATATATATATATATATATATACACATTTCTCTTTTGCACCCTCCTTATATGCCAGTGTTTCCCAACCAGTGTGCCTCCAGCTGTTTCAAAACTACAACTCCCAGCATGCCCGGACAGCCTTCAGCTGTCCGGGCATGCTGGGAGTAGTAGTATTGCAACAGCTGGAGGCACACTGGTTTGGAAAAAACACGGGCATATAAGGACGCCACCGCTTCATGACATGGTGACATCCCTGAGGTACCTGGGGCAGATGAGTAGGGGGGTCCCTATTCATTACTTTCAATAAAACACATCTACCACTATGGCTTATTTTTAGGGGGATGTCTTATTTTTTAATTACAGTAAGAATGATACAACATTTCTCTTTTGCACCCTCCAAATGTGCCAGGGTTTCCCAACCAGTGTGCCTCCAGCTGTTGCAAAACTACAACTCCCAGCATGCCCAGACAGCCAAAGGCTGTCTGTGCATGCAGGGAGTTGTAGTTTTGCAACAGCAGGAGGCACACTGGTTGGGGAACACTGGCCTAGAAGCATCGGAAAATGCTTTATATAGCCTAGAACAGTGTTTCCCAACCAGGATGCCTCCAGCTGTTGCAAAACTACAACTCCCAGCATGCCCGGACAGCTGAAGGCACACTGGTTGGGAAACACTGGCCTAGGGGAAAATACTTTATATAGCCTAGAACAGTGTTTCCCAACCAGGGTGCCCCCAGCTGTTGCAAAACTACAACTCCCAGCATGCCCGGACAGCTGAAGGCACACTGGTTGGGAAACACTGGCCTAGGGGAAAATACTTTATATAGCCTAGAACAGTGTTTCCCAACCAGGGTGCCCCCAGCTGTTGCAAAACTACAACTCCCAGCATGCCCGGACAGCTGAAGGCACACTGGTTGGGAAACACTGGCCTAGGGGAAAATACTTTATATAGCCTAGAACAGTGTTTCCCAACCAGGGTGCCCCCAGCTGTTGCAAAACTACAACTCCCAGCATGCCCGGACAGCTGAAGGCACACTGGTTTGCAAAAAAATGGTACTACAAGCAGGGGGGGGGGGGGGGGGGTGCCTGCCTCTGCACACACGATTTATTTTCAACTCTTTAGAAAAGATATATACCTCATGCCCTCTCCTGACCTGTAGCACTATATGACTGCTGCTTCAGCCCTGATCAAAGCAGGGACATATACTTCTATAGCCCAGATGCAGGGGAGTGCGCTCCTGGGCTATAGAAGTCTGTATTCTTGTTCCAATCAGCGCGGAGTCCTCGGTAATATAGTGCTGCCGGGAGGACACAGAGCTAAACTGGACAGGGGAGAGTGCAGGGGGACAAATACAGGGCACAAATGAGGGTGATTACAGGTTTTTTTGACTGAGGCAGGGCAGAACACTGCCAGTTCCTGCTCTAACCTGCCGTGGGATAAGAATGAAAGTGAAAGTGTGCGCAGGGGCTGCTCTAATTGGCTGAAGCAGCTATTACATATTCATAGCTGCTCAGCCAACCACGTAGGAGGGGAGGGGGGAAAATGATTATTTAGGAGATGGGGCGGGCAGAGGCCGTGCACGGGGCGGGCAGCCGAACTGAAGGCTGCGTGGGGTATTGTGGGAATGTGTTGCGTCACGGCCCCCAGTATAACGGAGGTGAATGGGGGGTCGAAAGTCACCAGAAACTGTAACTGCTGAGCTTCCTGACTGACAAAAGAATCGCTGAAAACATAATTTCCATGCAGGATGGGTGATGTAAGTGATTTACAAACTTATATAACTTTAATTTATGCACCTAAACCGGTACAATTTTTCTCCGTGGGACATCTCCTTTAATCCTTTGTAAAAATGTCAAATTTTTGGGAAACCAAGCATTTTAGGTAAATTTTTTTTATTTTTTTACATATGCAAAAGTCGTGAATCACCTGTGGGGTATTAAGGTTTACTTTACCCCTTGTTATGTTCCCCGAGGGGTCTAGTTTCCAAAATGGTATGCCATGTGTTTTTTTTTTTTTGCTGTTCTGGCACCATAGGGGCTTCCTAAATGTGACATGCCCCCCAAAAACCATTTGTCGCTCCTTCCCTTCTGAGCCCTCTACTGCGCCCGCCGAACAATTAACAGACATATGAGGTATGTCCTTACTCGAGAAAAATTGGGTTTCAAATACAAGTAAAAATTTTCTCCTTTTTACCCCTTGCAAAAATTCAAAAATTGGGTCTACAAAAACATGCGAGTGTAAAAAATGAAGATTGTGAATTTTCTCCTTCACTTTGCTGCTATTCCTGTGAAACACCTAAAAAGGTTAAAACGCTGACTGAATGTCATTTTGAATACTTTAAGGGGTGCAGTTTTTATAATGGGGTATTTCTAATATGAAGACCCTTCAAATCCACTTCAAACCTGAACTGTTCCCTGAAAGAAAAAAAAAAAAAAAAGTTTCAAAATTGTGAAAAATTTGAAAATTGCTGCTGAACTTTGAAGCTCTCTGACGTCTTCCAAAAGTAAAAACACGTCAATTTTATGATGCAAACATAAAAGTAGACATATTGTATATGTGAATAAAAAAAAAAATTATTTGGAATATCCATTTTTCTTACAAGCAGAGAGCTTCAAAGTTAGAAAAATGCAAAATTTTCTAATTTTTCATCAAATTTTGGGATTTTTCACCAAGAAAGGATGCAAGTTACCACAAAATGTTACCACTATGTTAAAGTAGAATATGTCACGAAAAAACAATCTATGAATCAGAATGATAACTAAAAGCATTCCAGAGTTATTAATGTTTAAAGTGACAGTGGTCAGAATTGCAAAAAATGGCTGAGTCCTTAAGGTGAAAAAGGGCTCAGTCCTTAAGGGGTTAAGGCCAAAATGGGCCTGGTCCTTAAGGGGTTAATGATCCCGTACGGTGAATGCCATAAACGTAAAAAAAAAATTCTAAGTCCAAAAATGATGCTTTGTCACATTTTATTCCAAAAAATAATAATTAAAGTTAACTAAAAAAGTTTAATATATGCAAATGTAGTATCGATAAAAAGTACAGATGACTGGGCAAAAAAATGAGCCCTCATACCGCCCTATATACGGAAGAATGAAAACGTTTTAGGTGGTCAAAATAGGGTAATTTTAGATTACTGATTTTGTACAAAAAGTTGTTAATTTTTTTATGCGGTACAGAAATATAAAAGTATCTACCGTATATACTCGAGTATAAGCCGACCCGAGTATAAGCCCAGACCCCTAATTTCAACCCAAAATCCCAGGAAAAGTTATTGACTCGAGTATAAGCCTAGGGTGGGAAATACATCATCCCCCCCCCGTCATCATCCAGACCCGTCATTAACATCCTCATCATCATCACCGCCTGTCATCATCCAGACCCTCATCATCATCACCTGTCATCATCCCCTTGTCATCATCCCACACATCCCCCCTTCATCATACCCTCGTCATCATCCCACACATCCCCTTCATCATCCCCTTGTCATCATCCCCACCCCCCTTCATCATCCCCTTGTAATCATCCCACACACCTCCCTTCATCATCCCACACACCCCCCTTCATCATCCTCTTCTCATCATCCGCCCTCAGTGGTCTTCAACCTGCGGACCTCCAGAGGTTTCAAAACTACAACTCCCAGCAAGCCCGGGCAGCCATCGGAGGTTGAAGACCACTGCGGTTAAAATGATACCCTACTTAATTTATATGTTAAAAATTCTCATCTTCTAACCCCTATAACTTTTTTATTTTGCCGCGTACGGGCTGGTATGAGGGCTCATTTTTTGTGCCGTGTTCTGTTTTTATAGGTACCATTTTTGTATTGATGGGACTTTTTGATCGCTTTTTATTCATTTTTTTCATGATGATATAATAAGTGATCAAAAATACGCTATTTTGGACTTTGGATTTTTTTTGCGCATACGCCATTGACCGTGCGATTTAATTAACAATATATTTTTTATAGTTCGGACATTTCCGCATGCGGCAATACCACATATATTTTATTTTTATTTACACTTTTATGGGAAAAGGGGGGTGATTCAAACTTTTATTAGGGAAGGGGTTAAATGACCTTTGCTTTTTCCACTGCTATAGCTCCCATAGGGGCTATAGCACTGCACACACTGATCTCTTATGCTGATCCCTGCAAAGCCATAGCTTTGCATGGATCAGCAAGATAGGGGCTCGATTGCTCAAGCCTGTAGCTCAGGCTTGGAGCAATCAAACCCAGATCGGACGCCGCGGAGACAGGTAAGGAGACCTCCGCTCGCGTCCTAGCTGATCGGGACATCGCAATTTTATCGCGATGTCCCGATCAGCCTGACTGAGCTGCCGGGTGAGCGTTTACTTTCATTTTCTGACTCTGCGGTCAAAAAATTTTTTTGGGGTTCGCCGTACATTTTATGGTATAATGAGAGGTTTCATTCCAAAGTACAATTGGTCACGCAAAAAACAAGCCCTTATATGGGTCTGCAGATGGAAATATAAAAAAAAAGAGTGATGGATTTGAGAAGGCGAGGAGGAAAAAAACGAAAAAGCAAAAATAAAATTGGCCTGGTCCTTAAGGTTTAAATGGGCTTGGTCCTTAAGGGGTTAAGAAAAAAAAAAGTATACCCCATCCTCCAATATAATTTTGGTACGGTAACTGCACCAACCCGCAGAATTAAAATAAATGGTGCCATTGAATAGTACAGCCTCATACACTGATGGGAGAAAAAAAATAAAAGGTTGTAATAGATGTCCTCACATGGTAGCAATGGCTGCAAGGGGCCTCCTGAAGGCCACCATGACAACCAATTAGCATCCCGGGACTGCAATGCGAGGCAGGAAACTGATCAGAGCGCACAGGACTGGCACCAGTCTTCTGACCTTGAAATGCTGATATTATGACCATTATTGGCATTTACACTGTGCAAACTCTGGTCTAGGACAATGTTTGGAAGAGTGACTAAACAACAAAGATAAATTTAAATAATTTCACAGGACACACGAATAAAACATACATATTTCATATCCTAACCATAGCATGCCATGGGACCATATTGATACTGAGTTTTTTGCATATGATGTTGCTATCATGCTGTCTTGCATTGCTTTTGGGGAAGAACCTGTTGCCTTACATTCAACTAAGGGAATTACAAACATTTTTACAGATGAAAACGAATGGAATTCCATAAAAATTAAACGGTGACTGGCATTTCCACCATAATATATAAAAGAGTTTATTAGTGAAATATCCTTTCCCTGACAAACCAGACTTTACAAAAAGGTGAGTGCTTCATGCATGAAAACCTTTACAGGGCATACACAAACACATTTCACAGTATTTTGATGCTTATTTTAGCGTACGCTATACTGATTCTAACACCATGAAAACCTTGCATTTCCTTTCACACAGCTCAGAATTCTTAGCGCAGATTTGGTGCATACGATGTGATAAGTGGTGCACCTGTGCCACTTTTTACAGGGTATGCATGTTCAGTTTTACTAACTACAGCAGCATGTG